>NC_092208.1:48707446-48816029 GCF_043381705.1 Parasteatoda tepidariorum | reverse complement strand
TAAAAGTTAGTATATTTTGCAACAGAATTGTAGCTTCACTTCTGGTGTCACTTGTAGTGGTAGTGTCCTCTGCTAATTTTTCTAATAGTTCTACTATATTCTCTAGCCCATCGACGATAACGCTAACCGCTTGTATTCTGGAGTTCCATCGTAACGTTGAACGTGAGAAAAATAGATATATGTTTTCAATTATTCCAAAACATGTCACAACGATTGGATCTTGTTTAGCTGCAGTAACTCCTACTGAATTCAATGAATGGTTATCACAATTTACAAATAATGCTTTATGATTTTTTTCCCATTATTCTTGTTGAACGCCAGATGTGTGACCTGCCATCTCGGCAGCATCATCGTAACATTGTGATCTGCAGTTTGTTAATGAAATTTCATCGGAACTTAATTTTTCTAAAATTGTATTTTTGATCGAGGCTGTATCTTTATCGTGTCAATACTTTTCAATACCCAAAAAAAATTCGTTGGTGGAAACTTTTTTATGGATAAAATCAACATCTACATACCTAGCGACTTGGGACATTTGTTCTCGATGAGAGATATCAGGAGTTAAATCAAACAAAAGTCCATAATATTTATTTCTTTTGATATCGTTTATTAATTGATTTCGAATTGTAGATGCCAGAAGATGAATGAATTCATTTTTAATTTGTGGTGACAAATATGAGACAGTTTTTGGAGATCCTGTGGCATGTTTAAGATGATTTGCTAGTAGCGGATCAAACTGAGCTACAAATCTAAATAAAGATAATAGGTTTCCTACATTTGTACCATCTTGAAATGCTAGTTTTTCAACATGGCCACATAGAGGAAGATTTTGTATAATTAAATACCTTAAGCAAGCTAATATTCTTTTAAATATATTTCGCCACCGTTCTTTTTCGGACTGAATGTTCGCTTCTAATGATACATCATTTCTCGTTCGACTTATTAATCTTCGTTCTGTTTCTTTCCAAGTTGTAAGTGATTTTCAGTGATTTGGAATTCTTTCGCGGCTAATCAATTCATCTCTTTTCTTCCATTTATTAAAACCAGCAGATGTTACGAAAGATGATTGTGTAGCGGAATTTGATGTAATAAACAGTAAGCAACAAAAGCAGTACGCTGCATTATTTTTTGGTGAATATAATAACCAGGATCGGTTAACTTCAGTTCCTTCTTCTTCATTACCGTCCTGCCGAAAAAACCAAGATTTTGGCATTAGACGATTAGTTGACCGTGACTGTACATGTAAGTACATTAGAGTGTTATTGTTACTGTTTCAAAATTACAAGCGTAAGCTACATTGCGTTTATAGAAATAAAAAAATAGTGTTCTGAAAGGAAGAATGTTTGTACTTTGTACACTGCAAATATTTATTGTAACATATTATTTTATCAGACAAATCAAGAAAGGAGGTAATTTAAGTAACCACACAGCGTAGATGCCATAAGGAAGTGCTGACAGAAACAGGTCGAGTCAGCCCTGCCAGTAGAAAAGACGTGCCATTTCTATTATGAATACATTATTACAGTTTGATTTAGACTATTAGCGTTCCTTTTTTTTCCTTTTTATTTACGGATTAACATTTATTATATTACACTGGCACTAAATTTAAAATATATTTTCCAGAAATCAATTATAATAAAAATNTATTTTAACAATATCAAATATATTCATATTATGATACACATTAAAATATTAGAGATATTTAGTTGTAAAACAACTATAGGAAATATAGAATGGATATTAATCGTACATAGTCACATACATGGTGGCAATCGTACATAGTCACATAATTATATTTATGTTACTAAATATAATGACAATAAATAAATATGTTTTGACAACAATCAAAAATCAATATTTAGTAGAAAGATTTGGAAGATCTGAGCTTACCTCACATTTTACTATTTTTTAAAAATTGAATTGTATTTTATATTTAATATAAATAAGGGGTGGCAAAGTGTTACTTTTTAAACCCATAAAAAAATGAAATTTGAACTGGAACATTTCTTTCAACTGAAAATATTTTTAGTAAAGTACCAATTGCTTAAATATACGAAGATAATAATAACAGACGGCATGTTTCGAGCGTTCGAAAATAGGCTCCCATTCTCAAGACTCACCAGATGTGAATGAGGAAAACAAATGAGATATGAAACAGAAAACATAAAGCAGCTAATGAAAATGGAAAATAAAATTTGAAAAACATAGCTAGAAAAACTGTCGTAACCGAGAGTGAAACAGAAAATGCAAAACAAGAAAGGTACAAAAACAAAACTAGAAAAAATGCATTGGCTGAAAAAGTACCAACACCACCACTATACAAAGAAATTATTTTAGACATTTAAAAGGAAATGCATTAAATATACATGAAAACTTTCATACATATTTTTTTTTTATAGCTAACAACTTACCATACTTTAAATGCATATGAAAATAAAAACATTTAAATAAGGAAAAAAAAACATGCATACAAAATCAAATCAAAGTAAAATGTAATCTTTCATAACTCAACTTCTTTAAAAGATTAGATATTTTTGCAAATAAAAAGAAACATATTTTGGTGTAGAATAGAGGGAAAAACAATGTGAATAAAGCACAAATAAAGTAAAGAAATATAACCACAGAATATCCATTTTTGGACTTTATACACTGATCTTCAGACACTGTTCTTCATTCTATGTGGCGTAAATGATACCCTATAATCCCTTTTTTTTTCCTTCATATTTTTATGCCACCAAACAAAATAAAAAAAAAGATACAACTTTTACCCATGACCTGCGCTACCCACTATGTTAAGCAAACCATTTACATTTGATTTTAAATCGCCACAAGATTTCATTGAGTTTTGGAAGTTGATTTTTTTGAGTTATATTTTAGTTCAAACTTTGTCAGACTTTTGCCCTATTATAATTTAAACATTAGAGTATTATAAAATTGTGTTGAAAACATAACATGCTTTCTTTCAACAGAAGAAGAAATCACGATGGTCCAACTATAAAATAAAAGGTATACTTGTAATAAAAAAATGAATGAAACAACAAAAATTCCAACTGACAGATATTTTTAGTTTTCTCAAAGGTATCAACTTCACCAACTCTTGAAAGATTAATTTGTTAATTGCATAAAAGAATCA
Source organism: Parasteatoda tepidariorum (assembly GCF_043381705.1). Classification (NCBI taxonomy): domain Eukaryota; kingdom Metazoa; phylum Arthropoda; class Arachnida; order Araneae; family Theridiidae; genus Parasteatoda; species Parasteatoda tepidariorum. The sequence continues at coordinate 48,812,896 of NC_092208.1, read as the reverse complement.
GTTCTATGTTAGCATGCAGTACAAGGAGTGCATTTTATTTTAAAAGGCCTCATGTATAATAAAATTTGGATAGACCATATTCAGGACGGCCACTCAAATCAGATTTAAAATTTCCCTGATTTTTCCAGGTAAAAATCCTAAAATTTCCAGGTTCGTGTTTTGTTTTTTTCTTATAAAGTGTAGGATGTGTACAAGAAAAGTGTCTATATCATAAAATATTTCATTCAAAATGTCATTTTTTTTAACATATCATCATGAAAAAAAAAATTATTTTTTAAAGTTTTTGTACAACATTAATTTTTAAAAATTTAAGATATGTGGAGAAAATAATATGTTTACCGTGTAGGACATATTGTTTTCATTAAATTTAATTTTTTTTAATGTGTTACTTTTAGTAGTATTTGCTCAAAGCGTACCTATAAAATGGCAAAAACAGAATGACCAATAAAAACTCGGATAAATATTGTTTAATAATTTTTTTTAATGTGTTACTTTTAGTAGTATTTGCTCAAAGTGTACCTATAAAATGGCAAAAACAGAATGACCAATAAAAACTCGGATAAATATTGTTTAATATATTTTCATTAAGCAATAGATTTTTATAATGACGGTGGCTAACAAAAGTGCTTGTTCAGTGCTTTTATTGGAATAGGAAATAAAAATTCATTAATTAAATTTAATATTTCACAATGGGCATTTAATAATAAGATGTTATAATCGATTCTTAGCAAAACTGCGTGGAATATTTTAAAAACAAAGGAAAAGTTAATTTTTAAGATATCAATAATCAAATAGTAACAATAATTTTACACAAAGAAAGTCATTGTACAGTTAAATGTTTTCGGATTTCAGAATAAAAATTATCGTCAATTGCTTTAATTCTTTTTTCATTTAATTTTTATTTATTTATTTTCAATTTAGTATCAAACTTATGACAGCAAAATTATATTTTAATTCTTGCTAACTAATTCCATAATATGTTATTTTATCATTTAAAAACGGCTCGTAGTCGTAATGAAACAATAGACCAAATTTCATTATTTGTCATCATAAGAGGTAAATCAGTAATAAATATGTTAAATTAGTTTATTGTGTCCTATTGCACTGTGCAATATGTGATGAAATCTTAAAAGAAGGATTTCATATCAGAGATTAAAATTATAAAATCTGTGGAAAAATTCATAAATTCGCAATTGAGTTCTGTAAAATTTTTAAAAAAATATTCTGCACGAATTTCACCTGACAAAAAAACTAGCTACATGTATTTAAAAGCTGTTGTAGAGGCGAAAGGAAACTCTACTAAATCTTAATTTCATGAAAAAATAAATAATTTACTAATAGACATAGTTTTTTTTTTTTTTTTGAAAGTGTCGATGACTTTTGTGGGATAAAGTTATTGTCACTTTTTGATGATTGATGTATTAAAAATAAACTTTTCCTTTGTTTTCAAAATATTTCTTACAGTTTTGTTAAGATCAGAATACATTTTTTATAATTAAATATCCATTCTGAAATATATTCATTTTAATGAATGGGTAGTCTTATTTCATTGAAAGTCATAAGTGTAACAACACTTTTGTGAGTCACTGTAATTACATTTCAATACAAAACTGTACTATATACTGCATTATACTGTATTTTTTTCTTACCAGTGCTTTTTATAAAATTCATTGATCATATTTTCTTTAAACCAATATCTCAAGTCAAATTTTTCAATAACGTTGTTTTGAATTAGCATTATTATTTTAAGAGATTCAGTATACAAAAATAGATGTCACAAATGTAAAATTGTCTAATTTTTTGTTCTATACTCTATGGGGAAAAAAAAGAAGATAAAATTCCTTAAATTTTATACTTTTTTTTTTCCATTTGAAATTAAAACATTTAAAGGATTCCAATCAAAACACACAGTTTTTTAGTTTAGCAACCATGAGAGAATTTTATGAGGCATTCTAGTTTAACAGGGTTATAATGGAGCAAATTTTGATGCAAGCAAAGTAATAGCTAAGTTGATGACATTTTAACTGTTTGGAGACATATTTCCGTCTAAAAAATGTGGGTATAATGAATGAAATAATTTAAATTAAGAAAATTAGTAAATAATTTAAATTAGTGAAATAAAAAAAATCTAAGAAAAAATTTCCAGCTTTTGTTTAAAATTCCCTGATTTTTATTCAAATTTCCCTGATAATTTCAGGTTTTCAAGGTTAGCCATAAGAAAAAAATTCAAAATTAAATTCAGTTTACAGAAGCATTTCAGATTTAGTGTTACCATTTCTTTTATTTCTATTTATTAATTTGAAATAATTATTCAACCTAAAAAGATCCCCCCCCCTCCCAGAAAAAGTTAAAATGAAATAGGAAGAAATTTTTTAATTATATTAGTATTTAATATGTTACTTTTGCCTTGTTAGAATCAGTTTGAATGATGTCACTTCTGAAATTTATTGTTTGACAAATTAAATTTGTTTTATTTATTGTACGTCTATAATTTGCATAAAGCACTAAATTCCTCTAATTGTTTTACTTTTCATGAAATAATTAAGGAAATAATAATAACAAGAAGAGCCCAGATTTTGATGGAAAAAATCCCGATATATCTGAATCCTGTCTAAATCCCTATTAATGCCTTAAAAGAGCAAAAATTGTCTTAAAAATATAAAAATATAAACTAAAGCAATGTTTTTCTCATAAACACAACACATCAAAATATATTACAAAGCAATATCATATGTGTTCCACATTTATTTAAGTTAAATGTTACAAGCTAAAATAACGAAAAATGGAAAATATATATTGACTTTTAAACATTTTCTTTTTTTATAAAAATTTTAATGGACATAAAAATTTCCATATCACTAGATATCAGATTTACATCAAAGTTACTAGATTAGATCATTATCAAATTTTTCAGAATTTATTTATGTTGTCCGTCCACAATTTCTTTCAATAGTATAATCCTTGCTAGAAAACTGTAATGTTCTAAATAATATAAATCAGAGAAGTTGAAAAAATTACAGAAGACAGTTAAGAGATGGAAAAAATTACCATTACTCAAGATTTTATATCAATAACATAACGGGAAAACTTGGGAGTCCAAGGTATTATGAGTTACAATATAAATTACAAGAAAAATCTTGCAATTAATGTAATAAAAAGATCCAAAGTCAAAGAAATAATTAAAAACTGAGAAAAAAAAATATCCCAAAAATTTAAAAAAGGCACTACAATGCAAAAAAAAATGGCCTATAAGTAAAAGTGTTCAAAAATGCAAATGTCATCAAATTCTGGGCCTTAAAAATTAGTTTTCTTAGACGGAATTTTAAATAGGCTAAATTAAAATGAAATATCACATTCTTTGTCATTTGTTTTCATTTCTATTGTAACGAAAATATTTTAATGCATAATAATTATTGTCTAAGTTCTGAATTTTTAATAACCATCATCATTTCTTTAAGACATTTCAACTTCTGTCCTTTCTTTAACAAAAAATTTGCTCTTAGACATTACAACTGTCTAACAAAAGACTGCAACTTTTCTTTTTGCTTCAAAATCAATCTATCTAAAATGTAAAAATAAAATACTGGGATAAACTCTTGAATTTTTTTCCTCTTCTTTAGATTAAAATCTGTAAATGAAGCATCAAATTTTCTAAAACATGCAGCAGAAAAAAAAAAAAAATCTAGGAGCATAATCGAAAGTTCAGTTGAGTAGGCAGTTGTATTAATATTCAAGCCTTTGTATTATTTGTTGTTACATAATGAATATTTTAACAAAGATTCTTTTCATTTATAATTTTTGAAAAATAATATCAGTTTGAATTGTCCTAAATTTTAGGATACCAAGCTTCTACTGTAGTTTGGAAAAATTGATATAAGATACTATACACTTACCTTCTAAGAAAGCCAAAGCTTCACATGCTTCAATACAATCACCTTCAAAAGAAATTTTATTAATTAATTTGAGAATATTTTATATAATAATTTCTAAAAAAAAATCAAACTTTTGTACAATTAGATGACATAAGAAAAAAAAGATTTTAATAAAAACATTAATGTGAATTTCTTATTTTAAAACTAAGCTAACAGCTGATGAAGATTTGGGACACTTCTGAGAAGAAATCAGATACCTAAGTGTAATGACTGCTCGTAAATATCATGTTTTTCTTTTATTTCAATTAAAATTTTTAGATTGCAGAGAAGCACTTGATGCATATGCTGATCACTATCATATGATTGCAGTTATTACTTTAAATTTTTTTCCCTTTTTTTCTTACATTAAGACTTCTAAAACTCAATATATAATTCGTCCTTTAATAAAGTATCGTAAATGAAATGAAACACTTATCAGTCTACTAAATAGATATACTCACTAGCCTACAGAATTTTTAGTTCATTAACAACAATTTAACATAAATTAGGCTTCGGGGTTACTTTAGTTACATTTTCGTATTAATCATTATTTGTCTCGTTTTTTTTAAATCTTTTAAATTGTTTTTTTCTTCTTCGATTTCACATAAGATAATTAATCTTTCCAAGCAAATTCTCTTTGCATATTATAATTATGCAATTAGAATTTTCAGATTGCAAATTATTATGTCACTCATTGATTATAGATTACAAATTTAAAATCAGTTTTTTCTTTCTTTCTTTGCATATGTCATAAGAAATCTGTCTGCGAGAAACTTACTATTATTTCCCATGAAAAGGCAAAAACTACACCAAGAATTCATCGTTATACCTCAATCTCATATCAGTCACAGCCTTTTCGTATTTTTTTAATAGATTATAAGATTTTAGGTTTAATAGATTATAAGATTTATAAGATTTTAGGAAATAGTTATCGTTATGGATTCTAGTTCAAAACTTTTCAGATACTTCTTTTCTTAGCGTTTTACTTAATCCCTATAAGCAGATGCGTTACCAGTTGTACTGAATTGCTTGCATTCTGTCAATTTTGAAGTTTAGAGTGAGTCTTCTACTTAGGTACCTTAAAACTGTAACCCCCAAAAAAGCACTATCTCTTCCATGTGCAGTATCCCCCACTATTCTTTTCTTTTAGAATGCTTCACTCTCTTCACAGAGTATCATTCTAAGCAAAAAGGCAGAATATATTAATGAAAGAACCAATATATTAATGACTAGACATGCTTTCTTCCCCTTACATATAGCCCCCCTGCACACATTAATTTTTGTCTCTCTAAAATGCTTAACCCTCGATGCATGGTCTAATTCCAAGTGATAAAAGAACAACATTTTGTTTTAAAAAATTGAACTGAAAAATTGCTCCTATGAACTATAGTTATGTTAAAAAAATTAAGGACTTTTAAAAACCTTGTACCAAAATTAAGTACTTTTAAGGGCCCTTATTTTACAAAATAAAAATTAAGCAGTTTTTAAGAACTTTTAAGGTCCGTGGGAAGAGTTATGGCAGCAGAGGATTGGTGATATAAATAGGAACCTTGTTGGACTGCTGAAAATCGCTTTGTGTTTGTGCCTTTGAAACAAGCACTGTAATTGGTTTGAAGTGTATAAAAGGAACTCAATTTTCTCCTGCTTCAAGGGTATAGTTGGCCAAGATTTCATTGAAAAGGAAAACAATGACAATGAGCAGTCACATAAATAAAGCTTACCATGTAAATAAATTTCTAGAATGTGAAAATAATTATCTAAGACAGTGGTTCCCAAATGATGTTACCCAAAATACGTTCCCAATAGATGTTACCCGAATTTTCAATGTCAAAAAATAATTAATTTTAAAAACTCTTACTTATATCTTTTTTCTGTATAGTTTTCTTTTTATTTTGTTTTGTGAATTTGTAAGCTTCTTTGCCCAACATATGGATAAAGAGTTCCTAAAATATGGAGAAGAAAAAAATGAAATATTATTTATTATAACATTGAAATATTAATCAATTGATATGATACAGCAAAAATTGTATTAAAAAACCTCTAATGTTGAAATACTTTTGCGCAATAAATATTGCCCAAAATATGACAACATATAACTTAAGGCTGTCTTTGCTTTATCTCAAACGGTAAGAAAACTTTGCCAATTCACATTTTTTATACAAAATAATATACAGAAAAATTGCAGCCTTGCTGTGCAACATTTAGTAACACAGAAAAAAAAAATTCTTATTATTCCTTATTTTATTCTAAAGCTGTAGATCAATAATAATAAATGAAAGAATTTAAGTGCTTGTATATGTATTTCTCTAATAACACCAAAACCATTTGAGCTAGGAATCTAGTCAGTGGGTACAAGAGACAATTTTAGCCCCAAATCCTTAAAAGTTTCAATTAGTACATTTAGTAGGGAGTTTTTAAAATTGGATTTTGTTTATTGCATATATGTTCCTCAATTAATTATTTTTGGTTCATTACATCAGAAAATGGGAAAAACAAGGATAACACATGAGGACTACATTCCTGTATTAGTATTCCTAAAGTTATGAGAAACATGTTTATTTTGTTTATAGTTTGCTTTTGAAATGAATTCTTATAAAACTGAATAATTCTCAATTAAAAGTAAATTAAATTTTAATATATTAAGTCTGTACTAAAGAGCAAAATAAAAAGAGGCTTGGTTCTAGCAAATTGTGACTAAACAAACTGCAACAGAAAAAAAAATTCCTTTGTTTAAATTCCCTAAGAAATTCAATACATTTATTTTTCCTTTCAACTGTTGCTTTTTAGTTTTCCCTTATTTATTTATCATTAATATAGCTTGGAAAATAATGAAATCATTCTAACTAGATTCCTTTTCTAAATCTTTAGGAGAAACTATTTTAATAATTGATTAAATCCTTCCATCTCTTTCATGTGCAAGGTAAAAAATCAGGAAAATTTAGTCACTGATGTCTACATAATCAATAACTAAAATATATACTAAGAAAATACAAATTCTCACCATTCCATTTACATGTATAGTTTTTTTAATAAGTTAATAAAATGAATTTGAATGAAAAATTACAATGTATAGAATTAGAATAGTTTACGATTATGATTAAATATGCAATTTTATGACAACAATACTGTCCAAAATATGGAACTAAAAATCAAAGCGGCATAACATTTCTTTGCATCATCTGTTGGCCAGTGGCGGATAACTAATAATTATATTATGGCAGTCTAAACAAATTTTATTGAACTCAGAACACCGTTAATTTCAAGCCCTGCACTTAGGTTGGAAAATACTAGTGATGTAGCGAATAGTGATGGCGCTGAATACTGAATATTCGGCCAAATTTTAAGCCGAATACTTACTTTTTAAAAATTTCTCTTTTGATTGTAATTTTGTAATTAAAGTAATTTTCAAATTTTAAATTAAAAATGAAATAAATATTAACAAAATTGCTTTTTTAATCTTTGTATATTTAAAAAAATTTTAACAACTTGATNAATAATTATAAACCTTTTCCTATTATATTATATTATTTTCTTTTAATAAGTTAAAGTAAATTGTATAAAAAATTTCAAATATTTATTGATACATGTAATTATTATGTGTACAATAGTTACACCTATAGAATTTTTACCTTTTACCAAAGTTCAAGGTTTTGGACAGTTTTACCCAGTTAAGGACAGTTTTACCCAGTTTAAGACAGTAAAACCCACTTGTCCTGTCCAAAACCAGTTTAGAACGTCCAAAACCCCAACCCTGCGCACACTAGCATTATTTTTGGAGTCAAATGCTACTACCAATAGTTAAAATTTAATTTGATAAGCTGAAATTTTAATGATGTGGCCTTTTTAGTCTAATAATGTAAAATAACCATTAATGGAAATAAATAATAAATTAATAAAAATTCAAATTTTCTTACTCTTATTGAGGCATAAAAGAATTAAAATCACTATTTAGAATGATTACAATAAACAACTCACAGTTATTATCTGTAATATAAACTAAATAATTGTAATATTTCAAATATTATGAATTTTAAATAGTTTTATATTCTAAAAAAATAAATAGTACCATGTTTTTTGAAAAAGCAATAACGAGTTTCAATATTCTTAGCTTTTTTTTATGCATGATATGATATTGATTATGATTTTTTATTATGAACATTTTATGAATCATAATTAGAGTTGTAGTTTTAATGCAAATATTGTGTGTGATTTAAACAATTATGCAGTTTAACTTTTAATAAATTGTTGTTACTCACATGGAAGAAATTTGCCCTAAGATTTTCCTAGTCAAAACTTTTTTGTCATATTTCAATAGCTTATGACACTTTTAGATAAGTTTTTGACAAGTCATGTCAAAAGCCGGTTTTGGCATCGAAAACTTAATGGATTGGAAGACTCTTAACCTCCTCCCATCATTATTATGCACTTTTTTAATTTATTTCCAATACAAGAATCCAATAGTTTTACTTTACAAAATTCCAGTTCACTTAAACAAAAAAAGATAAAGATACATAGTAGATCAATTTTTTTTTATATTCCAGTATTCACACCCAATAAAGAAATATCAAGTTTGTAATGACATGACTAAAATCAATTTCATTGATTAATTATTTCATCAAAATCTATTAGATGTTTATGATAATATAGACGCTTCTCTTTCCTTTTTAGAAAAAAACTAGTTTTTACTAAACTCATTTACCTGCAACAGAAAAAAAAAAAATTCCTTGATTTAAATTCCCAAAGAAATTCAATAAATTCATTTTTGCTTTTAACTGTTGATTTTTAGTTTTCCCTTATTTATTTATTATTATTGTCATTTATAGCTTGGAAATTAATGAAATCACTCTAACTGGATTCCTTTACTAAACCTTTAAAAAAAACTATTTTAATAATTGATTAAATAAAGGTTTCTTCCATGTGCAAGGTTAAAAACAGGAAAATTTAGTCACTGATCTCTACATAACCAATAACTAAAATATATAACTAGCCTGGACAAATTCACACCACTCTATTTACATGTATCTGCTTTTTTTTGGTTTTCAATAAGTTAATAATATGAATTTGAATGAAAAATTACAATATAAAGAATCTGAATAGTTTACGATAAGGATGAAATATACAATTTTATGACAACAACACCGTCCAAAATACGAAACTAAATATCAAAACAGCAAAACATCTGATTACATCGTCTGTTGGCCAGTGGCGGATAACTAATAATTATTTTATGGCAGTCTGAGTCAAATTTTATTGAACTCGGAACACCGTTAATTTCAAGCCCTGCACTTTGGTTGGAAAATACCTTTCGAGGTGATTTTATCCACTGGGAAAGAAGCTAGCCACCCAAGGCACAGATTTGAGAAATATTTTAACTTGTTTGTTTACTATCAATTTAATCTAGTTTAAACTTACACCAGCTTTGGCTATAGCAAATACAGCATCTTGACTAGCTAAATTAACATCAGGATCTAATTTCATAAAACTTTTGATCCTGGTTAAAGGAAGTTGTACGATCTTTTCCAGCTTTTCAGGAGCAGCGCTGGTTTCCTCATTTTGCCGCCCAGAAAAGGGGTTTGTTTCAAATGCTTCTGTATCATTATAATAGCTATTAGATGGTTCGCCATCAGGCAAAATGTCCACTGTGGCTTCATCAACAACAATCATATCCGACGCATTATTCTGAATCAGTTCATCCATGATTACTTCCTAACCAAAGACCACAACAAATTCACCAACAAACAAACAGAGCCGCGCGATTTTTTTGCTAATATTTCCGACTGTCTATTTCTGCGAGATACTAGACTTAAGCTTACATAAAAAAACTTCCGATTATCTTTGAATTCCAAATTATAAATCTGAAAATAAATCTTAATATTTCCTTTCTCTAACATTCATGTAATTATTACTTAGTATATGCGTGTAAATGGATAAAAAAAATTAAAATCAAGGTTTAATTTTTATTACTGCTTTAAATCTTGATATGACAGAAATAAGTAGCCAGAAGCGTAAACAATAAGCGGGAATTTTATTATTTTTTATTATTATGATTTTATACAAATTTATTATAAATTAAATATAAAATTTGTATATACTGTTTAATGTTAATATAAGAGGGAGATTCCTGCATCCCCTCCTGACCTGTGGCAAAATAATCGCCAAGTCTTGAAACTTCCTAAAAAAAAAAAAAAAACATCACAGAAAGGGACCAACTCGAAAGAGCAAATCTCTTTTCACATAGAACCGAAGATATAATGAGCTTGAATCATTAAAATCTGAATATCTTGCCTTAAACTGGACTAACTTTCAACGAATTTCCAAAACTGAACTTACTATCATTGACGAGTAAAGAACAACAATCGATGCACTAAATTTCATAGAAAGTTTGAAATGTTTTGTACTAAAGTAAAACCGAAACAGTAGGTGATTTATGAAAATTTAGTGTGGTACTTGTGTGCTATGATTGACCAGGAAAAATCCTCATGAATGAGTAATATGATAATCATGAGTAATTCTCATTGATGTTTTAGGTGTGCCTATTGATACACTAAAACTAATTTTAAGGTTTTTTAGACTGATTTATTCAAAGTTTCTGACAGTAATAACATTCCAAAACTTTTGATTATTGCCCACAAATACAAAGTCTTTATTGAAAAAAAAATTTATTATTTTTTTTAATTTCTGTGTTAGAATAGAAAAATGTCTGCTAAGCTAATACAGTTGGAGACAATGCTTTAAAGAAAAGTGTTATAGAATATAGACTATATCAAAGTTAACAAATAGACTATTTTTCTAATTAGTCTTAATTGTTAATTGAGAACCTGACATTAGGAAAGAAAATTTTTACTAAATTGACTTTAATGTACAATAACATAGGTGTGTTTTTGAGTTTGATATGTTTAAGGTCTCTTCAAAAGGTAACTTATCCCAATATTGATACTAAACATCTAATTCAAAATAAAAATAGTCGTAAATCTATTTGCCAATTTAATAATGTAATTTATGTGTTAACCTGTAGTTTTTGTAATATGAATTTCGTTGGACAAACTTGTAACACTCATAACATTAGAATTAACCAACATTGCTCAAATATAAATGGCAATAAAATTAATAACTTAGAATTTTGGTATTTAGACATTGTAGATGATTTTGATTTAAGACTACAAAAAGAAAACTATTATATGCTTTTACACTAAACAATTTTGCATACAGGATAAAGATATCTTCTAATATACACAGATTAACTTTAATAACTCTTATACTTTTTCACATTAAAGATGAGCATACAAATCAAGGTAACCAGGGATCAAGATGTAATAAATACTCTTTAAATCGTGACAAATTAAATGTAAATGTTATTTCTAATCAGGAAGAAGGTTTTATTAACCATTGCAATATTAAACCGATGAAAGATTTGTTTTCTCCCTTAAAGATAAAGATATCTATAAGCTTCAAGATCTTATTAACAACTTTTCTTTTACTAATTTGCACTTCAAAATTCTTTGTTTTGGTCTTGTGAAAGGAAAACTGAGTAAAATTTATCATAATGAAAATAAATAATTAAGTAACTTGTGAATCATTATTAGCTTTCAAAACCCTATTTTTGATTTGTTTAAATCTCATATAATGTACATTTGACAATTTAAAGAATTTGCTCCCATTAAAAGTTTTAATGTAATTTAAAGCTATAAATATAATAAAACTCTTTGTAGAACTTTTTTTAATTATTATGATATAGGCAAAAATGTAGGGAAATATAATGTAATCCGATTAAAAAGATCATTGTGACCACTTGCCTATCCTCTTAATGCCATGCCATCTGGCTCATGAGGCCTCAAGTCTCTTTTTTGGGGCACGCCTGTTCTGAGCCAGTCCTCCTACCTCCTCCCATCCATTTAGTTTAGCTTTACACCAATCTTGGTGCATGTATCTTTGCCAAGTACGCTTTGGCCTTCCTCTTTTGCATTTACCATCAGGTTCCCAAGTAAATTCGATGTTAACTGGATATATCCGGAAGGATATATCCAGTCCATCTTCTCTTTAAAATTTCCTCATAAATGGGTGATAATTTTGCCTTTATTAATAGATCTTTATTTAAAATAGTGTTGTGCCTGAAAATTTTTTAAATTATTCTTAAACATTTGTTCTGGGATGTTTCCAGGTTTACTATTTCAGTTTTGCTCAGGTTCCGACATTAAGCACCATAAGAAACTATAGAGTGAACAATAGTTTTAGAAAAATTTATTTTTGTGGAGATTTTTTTTGTTTGAGGCTTCTGAAATGGATTCTAGCTTTTACGATTCGTTGGTTCCTCTATCATTGTTGCTGACTCCTTGTTTATTTACTATTGCTTCAAGGAATGTGAAGGAATCTAATCCTTCAACTTCTTCAGAATTTATTTTTCACTCATTGTGAAGAAAAAAAATATTTGGAATTTGTTGATAAACCAGTGTTCTTCCTAAGTATTTTTAGAAGGGCGGCCCACCCTGCTTGCCTTTTGATCCCAATAAATGAGCCCTTTTTGTAATGATAAGCTGCCATCCCTTAAAAATACTGCCTTTTTATTCATATTCCATTTTGAAAAAAAAATTTATAATTAAATAATAATTATACACTGTTAAAATTATCTGTGTTTATATGTATAATTCTGATTACTATTACAATTATTCACTTTCTTACTATTCTCAACTGGTTAAATTTTTATAAGTATCTTTTTTGGGGGGTGCAGTGCTATTAATAAATTTTTAGGGGATTTTGAAACTATTTTATGTATAGTACTATTATCATATTGCTTCAATTATCCATTACTTAATGTGTTATAGACAAACTCTTCCAAAATTTGATTAAAAACAATGGATATCCAACTGATGTTATTGAATTCTATATTGAGTTGTGTGTTATAATTATTAATGAATTCATTTATACAAATTGTTTTTGTTAAATTGTTGCAAATTCGTGGCTAAAATCTTCTAATATTTAATAAAGTATTTTCAGTAAATGTTAATAATTTCTATAATAGTTAATAATCATCAAAATTTGAATGTTATAATTAAATTTTGATCTTTTATTATTTATAAACTTCTAGTCATACAGTATAATATAATTATCTTGCACAAATCCAGTTTCGGGTCAATCCAAGATAACAGACAAGTCAAATGTGGCTCTGTACATAAGTAAGGACATGCCATAAAATATATCCCACTATTCTCTATTTAGGCTTTAATTTCATATTTTGTAATCTGGCAAACTTAGTTACGAAATTAAACTTAATCATTTTTTGAAAGTTGTCAGTAAATAAATAGACATTTGATTTCACTACTTGCTTTATATCTCACATTTTTTGTTTCATTATGTTTTTTTTGTGTGTGTGTTTTGCTTGATATGTCTTTTTTTTATCATTTAGATTTTTTTTAATGCTCCTCACACTATTATATTAATATAGTTTGCTTTGGTATTAATACACTATTAATAAGCACTCTAATTTTAGGATATATCGTGTGAGCTAAAGATTTATATAAATTTTTTTATTTTGTTTTGTTTGCCTTTTATTATTTTTTTAATCATTTGGAAAAAAAATTTTATTTATTTATTATTACATATCATATTATTTTTTTTATTTATTTATTATTTTTTTTTTTGCATTTTTCTTATTATTGGGTTCTATGTATACTTGCTTATGTGCAGTCAATAAAACTTATTTTCTTTGTTACTGCATTTTTTCTTTAATTCTTTTTGTCTCTTTATTGAGTAATATATATGATATATATATACAACTCTTTTTAATCAGATATGCTTTTTGCTTTAGAGAACTTTTAATTAGATATGCTTTTTTTAGATAACATTTTCTTACATAATTTTGTTTCATAGATTTCACATCTACAATCAGTTTCTCTCACCAAGCTACATTTTGTTTTTTAAACCACATATTCAGTCTATTTATTGTCAAAATGCTCAAGTTGAAGAAAGTTATATATAACAGAGGGTTGTGTAAATGTTGCAATAAACTTCTTGGGGAGTTAGAGCATATCAGCAGTATTAAAAATGCATAAGAACCTATGTCCAAAAATGTCATCTTACGCCATTAGGGGCGCTTCACAATTATTAACTGTTTCTTTTTGTACTTCTGAACTGATCACGATAGGGAAACGCCCCTACCCGAGTACGACAACATTTTCGAGCTCAAGAGGTTCCTATGCAATTTTAATTCTTATGATGTGCCTTAACTTCCCTAGAAGTTTGTCATAATATTTAAGCAACATCATGTTATACAGTGATACCTAGAGATACGAGTTTAATTTGTTCCGTAGCCTTGCTCGTATGTCAATTTGCTCGTATCTCAAGGCAATTTTCCCCATTGAAATTAATTGAAATGCCATTAATCTGTTCCAGCCCCAAAAATGCTACTCCCAATTATTTTTGTTACATGTTTTTGAATAAGAAAAATTTATTTATAAATGACAAATATTGTATAAAAACATAAAAAGAGAATGTAAAGCAAAAAAAAAAAAAAAACTGGTTTTATAAAGTGTACATACATATTTGTATTTTGGTCACTTAAATGCAACTTACATACAACTTAAATGCTACTGTATGCTTAATTTTAATCTCTGCTTTTCTCTTCACTGGTCTTTGCTTTTTTAGCCGGATTGAAAAAAACTGTCCAAGGAGGTTTGTTTCTTCCTCCTTTTCAGAATGCTGCAGAAATGAGTTAGGCAAGTGTCATTAAATAGCTCCGATGTACGACCAGTTGCAACTTTTTCTGGGTGTTTCTTTTACACGAACTGTGAAATTCTCTCCCATATTCCCAAGAGCTCTTTTATCTCACTTGTAGAGATAACCTCCTCCACCTCTGGCTCTTCCTCGAAACCAATTTCTTGCAGAACCCCCGAATGCTGCTGCGACTGTAACTCTTGTAATTCCTCGATCGTCAGTTCCTGAGAGTGCTCCTCGTCGAGCTCGTTCACGTCTCTCTCCCCCTTCACTAGGTCCATGGATTTTCCCAGAGACACAATCTCCTCCTCCCATGGCACTTCGAAGCTACAGTCTCATCTATAGACTCATGCAACAGCACAATTTTCAGCTACAGGCTCACTCAGGCCACAGCTTCTTCCATGCAGAGGTCAAGATCCTCGTTGTAACACTCAGCCAGGCTTGATCAATAATTCTGAGGCATATTACGATGTTAAAGTGGTCCTTCCAGTACTCTGGAAGGGTGAGTTTTGTGCTCTCTGTCACCTCAAAGCAGCGCCGGAACAGGTGCTTAGTGTACAGCTTTTTAAAATTAGAAATCGCCTGCTGATCCATGGGCTGCAGGATAGGAGTGGTGTTAGGTGGTAGATAGAGAATCTTTATAAACTTGAACTCTTCGAGAATGTCATGTTCGAGGTTCGGTGGTGAGCAGGAGCATTGTCGAGGACGAGAAGGGCTTTCATGGCCGTTCCTCGCATCTCAAATGTCGCTCGTATCTCAAAACAAAAATTCGTTCACTCGACAGCTCGTATCTCAAATAACTCGTATGTTGGGGCACTCGTATCTCGTGGTACCACTGTATATCACGTTTTTAAACTTGTACATCTTGACCGAAATAAAGACTAAAATTGTCATTTTAAAGAAAATCTGCAGCTTTAGGAGCAAGCTATTTTCAGATTTTAAAGACAACAACCGAATTAGGCAAGATTAAGTATTTGTATAAATGCAACAAAAAATTTGTTCTCCAGAGTTATTTTATATCTATAATAGCCAGTTTTTAAAATAAAAAAAATAATAAATACTTTTCTAAAAATTAGAGCAAATGTGAATGACGCCA
This sequence comes from Parasteatoda tepidariorum, assembly GCF_043381705.1. NCBI lineage: Eukaryota > Metazoa > Arthropoda > Arachnida > Araneae > Theridiidae > Parasteatoda > Parasteatoda tepidariorum. The sequence goes on along the minus strand of NC_092208.1, from coordinate 48,797,182 downwards.
AGACTTCAAGAAATTAGTTGAACTGCTGAAAATATTTTTTAACTAACTTATAATTTTTCAACTTTTGCAAATATATAACATTCGAAATGGTGGAATTTTCCCTTTCTTAAAATCAATTTACTTCTAAACACGTGCAATATTGTTGTCTTTTTTCTGAAAATAAGATATTTTTATTCTTTTAATTACATCGAAATTTTTTCTGACATTCTTTAATTGCTGAATAAAATTTAAAAAAATTAAGCTGCCCTTTCTCAAACTCTGAATTTTTTTTCAAAAAAAAATATCGTAAATAAAATTATGTCATAGTGAAAAAAAAATTATTTTAAAATACTTGAAAAAAAATTTTAGTTAAAGAAATTAAGAAAAGGCTTCATTTTATACGGAAAAGATAATTAGAGCTCCCAGTAGTTAAGGACAAAATTAGGATATTGTGCAATAGCATTTTTAACCCTTTGATGCAGAATTTTTATTTAATCTATTTCTCATCCTTTTTTATTATTATTTTGTATTAATATAGGCAAAAATAAGTGAAAAATATTATATTTACCATTTAAAAAAAAATTATGATTTTAAAGTACAGCATGAAACACTGGTTTCTTTTTCTACCTAAACACGGCTCACTTCCAAACAATTTTTCGAATTTGTTGTTATTTAGATCTAAGAGAAACAGTAATTCATCAATAGAATTTCTTTGATTTACAAAATAAATTATTGATAAATTTTTAAAAATGAATGGAAATTTTTTTTCCTAACTACTTTTTTGGATTTCATATTCTAGTACGAATATAATTCTGATAATCTAACATACAGGGTATCAGCGCACCTGGAAAGTTATGAAAAATCATGGAATATTATGCATTTTGGTATTGAACAAAATTTGTCATGATTTTAGCTATTTTTTTTAAAAAAAAAACATGGATTTAGGTGGCCGAAAAATTTTATTTTTGAAATGGAATCTCCCCCTAATTTCATCGTGTTCTGAATATTTGAATTTGTAACAAAATCCCTACTCTGTCATATTTTATTAAAATATAAAACTTTTTATCATGTTATTTAAAAATTAAGGTGTTCTTTCAAAAAATGAAAGAAGAAAAAACATCATTTCTAGACCAAAGTATCTTTTAAACTTCTGTGATTTCAGAATTATTATTTTTTATTTTATCAATTTAAAATTCTAGCTGAAGCAAGCCAGTCATTGGCAATTTTTTTAAATTCCTAAATGAGAACAGAAAAACCAGGAGTATTTCTTTCCTTTCTGATGAACAAGAAAAGTATCTTTAGAATATAATTCTGCAGGAAAAAAAATTTTTTTTTTGCTCAGCTATTTTATTGCTTCAACTCTTTCTTTACTCTGTTTTTTTGAAATCAATATGAAGATGCAGAGTATAACAGTTTTGAAAATCTAAAATGTAGCAGATAGTACCCTGAACATAGTTTGTTTTGATTGTTTCTGTGAACCTGATGTGGATAATTTGCTTTGGTAAAATAAATTTGTCCTTGGTAAAAATAAAAGAATGTGTTTTAATATAAATGATACTCAGAAAACTCAAAACCACATTTTTTTAGAAACAGAGATTAATAAAATTTAATTCTCAAATAAATACTGCATGCTTTCATCTGATGAAGAAACTTGCAATTTTATAACTTCAGCTTAATTCATTAAATTAAATTTTTCTGTTATTCCGTTTTATAAAGTTATTTCGGCTAACTAGTTTTGTTTCATTAGCTATGTGATACCATTTTAGCCATTACGTGTTTCCTAGCTTTTTTAGTTCCTTTATTTCATAAATTTAATCATTCCTATTTCTTTTTTAAATTAATAAATCTGTTAATTTCAATTAAGAGTGAATGCAAATAGCTCTATTCTCAATAAATGAATGGCTAACTTTTTATTTTAATGCAAGTGTATAACTAATTTTAATCCAATGTCACGCCAACTAAACATAATATATTTTTAACTTTTTTTCTTCAACCACAGTAAACATTACCATATACGTTATTAGGTTTATGTTAATTTCCAACGAACTTTCTAACCGTAAATCTTCAGCCAAATTATTTAAATATTTACATGACATATCGTGAGATTTATTGAATTGAATTTAGTTTTTGCAGTGCCTTTTTTGGATAATATGATTATAATGGATCTCTCCTGTAACTTGTTCAGCACTGTCCCAAAAACGTTGATTAAATGCCCCTTTTTATTAGGCTTTTGATTAGACAGGTCGGTTAGGGATTATCTTCCATGGCCTGCCCTTATATATATTATGCAAAATTTCTTACTGTACCTGAAATGTCACTTAGATAAGAATTTACAATCCCCCCCCCCCATAAAAGGGGTATCACTTAGATTGGCAAGTGACATTAGAAACAGCAACAACAACACGAACCACAGATAGATAATCACATTTTGTTTTGCTTCCTGCCCACAAAAATTGCATTGCTTCGTAGGAGACAGAGCTCCATAAGCATAGGGCTAACAATGAGATTTTTTCGTGGGGGGTTTTATTTTCCCTCCATTTTGCACAGATACTGAATAGTTCTGCTTGCAAAAATTCTTCCTGAAAGTGAATGTGATCTAGTTTTTTCAGCAGGAGTACACTTGTCTTCTAGGCTAGGAAGTTGAAAATGAAGAAATCTGCATATATCCGCCGTGTTAATCAGTTGTTCAACGCCGGAAATTTGTAAAATAATGACTTGACGAATGCAGGGTTGCCACAGGCGACTAAAATGCAACTGTTTTTGGCATGAGGCGACTATGGCAACTTTTTTTGCGTGAAAAAGCTAAAAAAGCAACTATTTTCGGGAAAAGGAGACTATTGGGAGATTTTTCTGTACTCCTTGCGATATTTTTTTTTAATTTAATTTTTTAAAGCATAAATTGGGTGGAAAATCTGCACCCCACAAGAGTTTTTGAACACACTGAACTTTTTTTTTCTTAAAAAATTTTGAATTGTAAATTTCAGTCTTCACTTTTGAATTCGTTCAATCTGCACAGACTCCATTGTAAGTCTATTTCATTTCTCGATCGCCTTTTCAATGATTATTACTGCGAAATTCCGCATGATTTTTTTAAAAAAAAGAAAAAAACATTTTTAATACGATATTACGATGCGTGAATTTCGAATTCATATATAATTATTTATTTATTTACGTTTATATAAAAATTATCATATTTGCCACCAACTTGACTGAATGGATCATGGTATATGACAATTAAGTCATTAACAAAATTTTAGTCATATTTTTGATGAATTTTTGCTCTTATTTAGACAACTATTTTCCTAGTTTTTGGCTACTATTTTCATGCTTTAAGCTACTAAAATCAACTATTTTGTTCATTTTTTTCTGTGGCAACCCTGAGAATGAAGAAAAATAAACGTCGCCTATCTAACCACGTAGTTTACCATAGCAGAAAAAAAATACCCTAAACAGTTTCCTAAGCATAATTTTTATAAATTGAAAAAAAAATATGTCATTTTTTGCATAAGACTGCTAATTTTGACTGAAAAGTATTGAAAATAATTAATGTTAGTCAAAAGCTATAGATATTTTTTTGTATAAAGCTAGTAAAAATACTTTTATTCAGTCTCCTACATACCTTTAAGAGTAACGAAATATTATTACATTTTAATCTTCATCCGTGTTATTTAAATGTTTCTTTTTTTTTTAATATCAATTATTACCAAATTCTCGCCAACTTAGCGGAAAATACCAGTAAAACTCCAACTTCGCAAATAGATGTTAAACTCATTCTTCCACTGAATCGTTTTCGAAGATCTGCAAACAAAGAAGACTAGATAAAACTTGATTCCAGTTAGTACCGAATAAGGGTTGTTAAAATTTTATTTCGTGAGTATAAGCCTCAATGTATGTATATTTAATTTAGCTCTTTAAACAAAATCATATTTGCTGAAAAATATTCACATATTCTCCAAGATCTTAAGTTTAAAAATCAATAAAATCCTCCTTTATAAAGTTTTGATCAAATAATGTAATCCCGAAAGTTTTATAAGTTGTGTCTTCTCAAATATACTAAAAACATAAAAAATGAGCGACTTAACAAAAATGAGGAAAGTATAAACTTTAAAGCTCATTTACTCAAATGCACTAAAATATCACTTACCTGGTTCTACTAAGCTGTTCAAGTATTTTTCTGACAATTAAACTAACACGATGTGACAGAAATATTAGTTGTACTATGAAATAGCTCTTATATTTTCAGCAATTATCGATAAAAGAGCTTAGCATAGCAGCTCTAACATAAACAAGAATTATAGATCGATATTTCAGTCTCGCATATTTTCAATTTAATAATTTTCTTAAGTGTTTAATTACAACCTGAAAATGATTGAAACGGTTTTCAAATGCATAATAAAAGTATACTTTTTAAATATAAAAAAGCAAAGTAATTTGAAGTATTTTTCAAATGAATAAAAATTGATATGAAAAAGTGAACTACAACACTCTTATTGATGCGTTGAATTTTTATTTCACAATAAACATAAATAATAAATAAAAAAATGAATGATGAATTTTCAGCACATAACCTTTCGTATTGGACAATAGTGTGAAAAAAATTCTTTTCTTTTCGTCTTAAATTTTTTAGCCATTTATCATCGAAATTGATTTCTTAAGATGTTTTTTTTTCACATTAAATCTATGTTTTTGGATTTAAATTAATTGGCAAATGATAAAACAAACTTGCTTCTGGCATTGTGTACTCACACTTAATTTAAATGCAATGCAATACATTAATCTTATGCCAAGGACTAAATGACTTTTCATTATCAATTTGTAATTTTTTTTCACACACTAATATTTCAAGTGATTTATGTGCATAAATTCATCATGATGTGTTGAAAACAAATAGTAAAATGATGAATACGTGATATTACAGTGATTAAAATTTAACACTTGTACATTTTATTCACTCGATCAATATCAGAAAGAGTTAAATTTACTTTTTTAAAAGGATCGTAAAGTAATTGTCCTGTCTTGGCTTCGATGGTCATGGCTTCATCGGGGTTTTTGGAAAAAGCATAGTTCCCATAGATCATTATTGAATCATAGTCAAAAGGAGTCAAAAGTATGTTTTCATCCATCTTAAGCTTTCTGAAATTGTGTCTCTGATCTGAAAGAAGAACGTTTCATTTCAAATACTAACTCAATGAAACAAAATTTTATTTCTTTGTCCCCTCGGTAACAAAGCTGAATAGCGTTTGCAATTTCTTTCCTCAACGCGATTTTAATTCTGGAATTTAATTGAAAGATCGAGTTTCTTTTTGCATTAAAATTAAGTTCTTTCTTATATTTCGTATTCAGATTGTTCTGTATTCGCCGCCCTTTATATATATATTATTAGAATACTTAGCGTAAATGAAGTAAAAAAATTATATGCATTAGAGGTTACAATTAATATTTAACGAAGGGGAAAACAAAACACTATCGAATTCTCATGAATCTCAGGGAAAAAATACGATATTTAAAATATTAAAACCAGTCTGGTTGCCTAATGAAACTTAAAGGTGTTTGCAATAATAACTTTTCAGCTCCTCTCTTTTTTCATTTGCATTCAAACGAGCTATGATGCTTAAAGTGCTAGAGATTTGTTGAATTCTTGTTGCGTTTTTTCCATGTTTAGTAATTTGCACCTCTTATGTGGATACGATTTTACTATATTTAAGATTTTAAAAATGTACCTTTTGGGTGCCCATTACCGGGCAACCTGCATCTGACGAGACTAACTGTACCTGGCAGGATAAACTGTACCTGAAGTACGGAAAAAAAATTTCCCTGAGACATTTAGCTGTAAAAGTGTTCGAAACACGCTAGCTGTAAACAAAGAAGAAAAAATTGAAAAATATAATAATGACAACCGTAGCTGACGTCGTCAGGGGGTACCAGCCCCGGAAATCATAAAAATAGTACTTAACCTTTTCAATGGAGAGAGCTAGACAAAGGACTAAAATTTGCTCTCTCTGTACCCCAAAGGCTTTGCAAGAAAGCCAGGAAATTGCGCAATTTTCCTTTCAAATTGTTGTTTTAAGCTGTTTTTTAGCATGAATTTTGATTTCTCTTTTTATTATTCAAAACACGCTTTTTTCTTTTTCATTTTAAGAACTGTTTTTTCACCATTTATGGAACCGGTAGTTTTTGAATTCCTGTGCAAAAATTCTGACTTTAAATGAAAAGTATTACGAGAGTTTAAATAAAAAATTTGGTTCAGTAATAAAATAGCGAATTTCTTATAACAAAACATACAATTGTATTTATATTAAGAAGTGTTACTACAGATACAAAACAATAAAAAAGCCATTTAGCTTAAACTTCAAAAATACTTAGACCATGTTGTAACTGTACGATAAATTTAAAAACTAATTGCAAAAGATATTTTCTCAACCTTCCATTTTCTTGCGGAACATGATTAAATAACATAAACATTTTAAAACAGTTTTAAATAATATAAAAGTAACAAAATATTACATTAAGTGTTTAAATAATAGCCGAAAAACATGAACATAAACAAAATGAATACATAATAACAACTATGAAATTAACATAAGTATTTTTTAATAATATTATGAACACCTGTGCACCTCAAATTAAATCCTATAGATACTTATTATGTTTTCAATAAATTTTTCAAAATTAAATTGAATTTATGCTCTAAATAGACTTCGACTGAGTTGTTTTTCTCTTTTTTAACCCTTTCGAAGGCCGTGGGAAGTATACTTATCACCACTTTTAATTTAGGTTTCCTTTGGTTAATAACTTCAGCTTTCTTGAAGTGCGTTAGAATAAAATTGGTAACCATTTGTTAGTTTAAAAAAATGTATAAAAGTTGTAAAATACATAATTCCTTTTGAAGTTTGTAGCATTTATGAAATTCATTTTATAAATAAAGAAAAATAAAAGTCAATAAGTTCGTAATATGTCGTGTTAAATATATTTACCACCAAAAAATGGCATTTTTATAAACTAAATGAGTTTTTTTTTAATATCAATTCTTAAAACAATTTCAATTCCAAAAAAACTTTAATTTACCCTTACTAGAAATAAATGGCCCATTAAAGGGTTAACTTTCGTAACTTAAAATATCGTCTGCGCTAACTAATTAGCATATTTAAGGACACCCCTTTGAACCATTAAGATTGAGTCCTAGAACGTGAATATCCGATAATTAAATTAAAAGTTATTCAATGTGGTCCGTTTTTTTTATAGTGAAGTATGTATTTGAGAGCTTAAATAATGTTTTGTTATAAATTCTTTTATACCTGTTTATAATGCTTTCATTTTTTTTCTATGCAATTTACACTTTAAATAATGGGGATCGATTTAGACATTTGAAGTTAAAAACAGCTCAATACATCATTCTTTTAAATTAGTTAACAACTAAACTATTTTAATTTTTAAATTGAAAAAAAAAAGTTGCCTCCATTATTTACGTGTAATATGTTGAAGCTGACTATGTTACAAATTACTCCAAATGCAATAATATTCACCAGTTCATAACATATATTTATTCGCTTAGAAACATTCAGATTTTCCTCTTCCATCACCGAAACATTCGAAAAAATGGTACTCACACGAAGGTATATTATTCATGTGAACGATTAAGAACTCGTCTCTATCCGATCTATTTTGTTCGTGGTAGAAACCAATGGTATGTCCAAGTTCATGAATGATTGTTCCTATGTTCAGACATCCGGGTGCTAGAGATAATTCCTGTGGTTGGACGGATTCTCTATCTCGGCCGACGGCGGAAAAACACCTACAATAAGATAAAAATGCAGTATAAGAATTCTTTATTTCAAGTGAAAGGAAGTCTAACTTATTGGTTGATGAAACAGTAATTTTTCTTATTCACCGTTGAAAGCTTCTTGAAGCTATTATGCGTACATAATTCTTATTATTTGCATGCAAATAATAAGAATCATGCAGCAAGAAATTTATATGAAAATATTATGAATTGTTACCAGATATTCCGTGGTGACTGTTCTTAATAATTTTAGAAACCATGTTCAAATGTAAAAAAGTAAGAGGATTAGTAAATTCGTATTTTAAATAGAATGCACAGTGGGCCAGCATCCAAGGTTTTGTAGCCAAAATTAGTATTTTGATGAAATTTGTTTCAAAATTTGAGGGTTTTTATGTGCAGGTTAATTGAATTCATAGTTGAAATTTTGAAATACACTAAAAATACCCCAAAAAACAAAATGGCGGTTGAAATATGGCGAGCAAAAATTTAAAAAAATAGATAGTACGTTTAAATAATTAAATATAGCAATGAAAATATAATATTTTTTGTAATTTTATATTAAAAATGAAAAGCAAATTATATTTCCGAAGTATTATTACAAAATAACTCGAATTAATTACAAAATAACGCGAAAACATGAGGGGAAAAAAACATAATTTTTGTTTTTTGGTATATTTAGTCTACCTTTGCAATACGGGCAAAATGGGGCAGGTTTTTTCGAAAGAAGATACATCGAAGAAGACAACAAAAAAGTTTAGTTAATTACCTCGTGGAACTTTTTGGAGCTAAGTTTCGAAAGTCATTCAAACATTGCAAAATGTCAAATGATAAGATATAAACTATAAGTTTGTCAAGAGTATTAACCTATCCAACAAATTGAAAAATTGTATTATAATTTCAGACTAATTAATCTGATAAAAATGTAACAGTGAGGTGAAATATTCCTATATATATTTCTGAAATAAAAATTTAAAAGTTACATTAAAAAAAAATTAACATATTTTTCATTACATTGTACTCTTGTCTGTCCAAAAAGTAAATTATAATGCTTGGAATGATTATGAATGCTTAATTTGGGCTATATTAAAACTGCCTACACATATTCTAATTGAAAATTTAATTTTTGACTTTTGGCCAAAGATCATGGTCTTCTGGCCCACAGTGGGATGGGACAAAAGCTCTGTCGTTAACCTGTCAAATCATTAAGACCGAGTGAAAAACGTAAAAATCAGTTTCATTTCTCGATTTAACTCGGAGGTGTTTCTAGAACAAGAAAAAAAGTATAGTCAAAACTATCAAAATATGGTAAAATGTACCATGTTTCTGACTCAATGGGAACACTAAAAAGGTCTGTTATAATTACGATATCTTAGCCTGGCGTTAAAACCATTTATTCGGTTAAATTTACTTTTCAGTTTTGTATTTTTTTTTTAATAGTAGTACTATTAAAAAAAATTTTGTATTTGTATTTTTGTATTTTTTTTTTTCTATAGTAGTAATAAGAGCTGCAATTTAGAAAAATCGAATTTCCGGTAAACCGTTACCATATGAGCAGAAAAATTACCAAATGAATGGTTTAAATAGTTTTAACAGCATTTTTTTCTTCTTGTAATAAGCGCTTTTCTATACCTCTCTGCCTCCTTAGACAATCAAACAGTCTTCTTTTTTTTTTCTGATTCCGCTTTTCTCTATAGTGATTCATCAGATTTTTCTGCTTTTTGTTTATCATTATCTCGCTTTAATTTTAATATTTGACTGCTATTTAACAAGGAATCTGAAAGAATTTATACTTAAGGTAGTTTTTACGAAACTCCCAAAGTATCTAAAAACATACTGTTTCTTACTTCAAATGTATTTTTAATTTTTTAGAGATCTACATTGTAAAAGTTCTATTTCACATAGAGATAAAAAAAACAGCAAAAATTTAAATATCTGTTTTTTTCAGCCGAAAAAAAATTTAAACAATGAATGATTATTAACAACAATGTAAAGTATTCGGCAATAGTTACCATTCGGGGAGCCCTTTTATATTCGGTGATTTGAAACATAAAAGTAAGAACCAATCGCATAATGGTAAACATAAGTTGCAGTAACCCGAATGTGACTTCATTAAAAGCAAAGACAAAGAAGAATATGATGGTAACCATAAATTAGTTTTCATGGAAATTTAGTATCGAACGAAAATTATAACCGAATGAAAATGAAAATTATAAATTACTGAATGAAAATTATTACCACATCAAGAGGCATCTGATTCTACGCCTTAACCAAATATTTATTTAAACAATTATTATTCGTAAATTATTTTTTAAGCAGTTATAACCATCAAAGGGTAGATTTTTCTTGTAACTTACAAATTGCTTCAAAAGCTATTTTACCCTTTTAATTACAAAAGGAAAAACTTTATAAAAGTGTTTTGCTAAAAGTTTATTCACTAGAACCTGTTTCCTCTTAATTAACAAGACGGATATTCGACAAAGATCATTATCAGCAGTAAAACCACACAAAATCTACTTAACTTTAAAAATAAATTTTGAATTAATTTCTCTCTTGACAGGGTTAATGTTGCAAGACATCGAAGCTAAAAGGCGCTTAAATCCGATGGGAAATAAGTTTGGAGAGCTTGCTTAGATTAGTTTTAAAACCTGAAAGGAAGTTCGTCAATTTTATGCAAAAAAAAAGTTAACTTATCTAATGAATTAACTTTCAGAACTGAAGGAAATCTTATTTTGGGCGAACATTTTTATTTTTTGTTCTATTTGGCTATCGAAGCTGCCAAAAAAGTAAGATATTAGAAAGATTGAATCATGTAAATGATTATGTGCCGTTAATTGGTAAATTGAGGGCCGCAAAAATTGTAACAAAGAAAATTGGGAAAGTTAGATTGTTTTTGCTAAAAGTTTTTCTTCTTCTTCTTTTCATTAGAAGGGAAAGGACTTTGCTTATGATGCATAAGGCATTCAACATTTTTCATTTTTTTCTTCATTTTTTTTATGATTCAATGAACTCGGTTATTTCTGACAGTAGATGTGACTTGATCAACAGGCCAGTGGATGACTTCTAAGTCAAAGCTAATGGCTGATGAATCATTTATTAGGCTCATTGTGATAATTTGATTAATGTATAGACTAATATATAGAATTTGACGTTTTTTTTCTTCATGAAACGCAAATTTTGATTAATTTCCTTAAGAAAAATTCTTTCGCTAAGATCCGTTTATGCAAATTTTTAAATTAAGTGTTTAATAAATGTTGCCCCGATTCAGGCTTTCGAAGTTGAAGCGATTGACAACAATTGTTTCGCTCTTGAAAAATGAATTGCTTGGTTTTTTCGCTTAAGGTGGTGATTTCATATTTAACGATATTAGTTCCTAGATCTTATGGTTTGGCTTCAAAAATATTTCAGAACATAATTTACAAGTTAAACATAATTAAATATTTTGTATTAAAATATTTATTCCCTTTTATTATTTTTTTAGTTAAAATTTGATGTTTTCTTTTTAAATTTCGTTATTTTTTTGCGATGCATTAATAAAAAAAGTGCATGGAATACGGATTATTAGTAGCGAGATTTTTATTAATAATTACCGTTCATTATTGATAATAAACGGATAAATTGTGAAAATATCAAGACAGTGATGTGTTGCCATTTCACGATTTTCTGTTCTCCAGTACTCTCTATACTAATCTTTTTTATAGATTAGGTGCAACTGCAACTCGGTTGCAATACTTGTGTGATTCTTGTTACATTTCCCAATAGGTAAACTGTCGTAGATGTTGAGTTTTATATTTTCCACATAAAAGTATTTCAAACTCTCATTGCTTTGACTTAAGACATCATTACCATGTATTCAAAACAAATATTAATGTCCACTTGGTAATGCAAAGACTATTTAAGGCCGAATCGTTGAACAAATAAAAGTTGGTTCAACTTTCATTCTAAATCTCAGAGCTCTTTACAAAGAATTCAGAAAAGTTAAATTAATATTTATGAATTTCTGTAATTATGAACTTTGTAATGAAACTCAATAATATACTGGTTATAATATTGAACAACAAAAAGTAAAATTAAATATTTTTTACTTAAACAAACTAAGAAAGTCATTATTTACTTTACACAACTTTTAATCTTGTCTTTCTATCCGTTTGATAATTATGATAGCGGCAAGTAGAATAATATTGAAGAGTTTTTGCACAGAGTTTGTCTTAAATTAACCGTACCGCAAACTATTTTAACCCCTTACGAACATGGCCATTGCTAAGTAAAAACAAATTTTAAATAAGAATTACCAATAATAAATTTTGCCCTTACGTCTGAAGTTTCAAATATATTACAAATGGAATAGAAGATATACCTAGATAATTCTTAACTTTGTTTCATAATTATTTAAATTCCTTAAAATAAAGGCTCATAGTTTGATCAAAATTTATCAATGATATTTATAACATTTATTATTCATTTATTTATTTGAAAATTGAAAATCAAAACTTCTTTTTTTTTAAAAAATTAGTTTAAAGTTCTGCATTTTAAAATAACTCTTAAAAAAAAAATAGGAAAAAAAATTCATGGGTGATTTGCTTAATTGACATCTTTTATCCGAAGTCATGACATTTTCCACTTTTGGAGAATACGGTAATAAGCAGACAAAATATAAAACTAAAAAATTCTCTGCTACATTACTCTCATTAAAAAATTATAATCATGCTCTCAGAAAAAAGTGTGGTGAAGACCACCAAAATATGGTGAAATTAATCGTGTTTCTAGGAACACCAAGAAGTTGGTTATTTTTACAAAAGTGCTTTAGGTAATGATATTTGGTTAATTTAACAACAAAATACGGTTTTATAATGTTTAATAAAGTTTGGTGAATGTGGTAATAAATTAGTAATTTTATATTGATACCTTAGAGCATCGCATAAAAATCATTATTTCAGTTTAATTTGTTTTTCAGTTTTGTAATTTTTACTGAATGTGTGGTAACAGCTGCATAGTTACCAACCCTAATGGATTTTCCAGTAGACAACTGGGTTTTGCCAGTTTCTCCTGGTTTACTGGTTCAGTAAAATTACTCTTAGCTTTTGTGCATTCTTGAGAATTCCCCAAAATTGAGTTAATTGCACCAAAAAAATTCCTAATCAAAAAAATGTTCACACATTTTTTTGCTTGTTTAAATAAGTATTTTTAATGCATAATAAATCGTAACCTGTTAAAAACTTCTTTATTTTTGGTTCTAAAATTTTTAGCTTATTCAGAATCCTTTTTTTAATTAATTCAAAATTTAATTTCTATTACTATTCAAAATTATGAGTAATCATATAAATGAAAATATTGTAAACCATTGTTTATTAGTGTAATAAAGTTATTGTATTTTATTGACTTTAAAATCCCTAAAATTCTTTGTGTATAGAATATTTGGTATATTATGCAACAGTTAATATCAAATTTATATTATTTCTTAAAATCTGCCGGATTTTTTCCCCATCCATGTAGCTGTAATTTTGAAGAAAAAAAATTCTGGTAAACCTTTACCATATGAATGGAAAAATTACCAAGTGAATGGTTCAAATACAGTACATTTTGGTTTTTATTGACCAGAAACATGAGAAGTCATTTCCATACAGTACAGTAAATTTTCCAAACTTTTTTTTCCGGATGTAAGTATATGATACATAAACAAAACTGGATTCGGAAAAATTATTCCGTTACAAGTAATGATGTGATAAAAACTGATACAATTAAGTACAGAAATACTTAATTTCAGCATTATATATTTTGACACTTTCTCTATATTTTAAAATTAACAGATTCTGGTTTTAAACAAAAATTCTGGGCAGAACACTTACCCTTCACCTTTATATATTTTGACATATTCTCGCTCTGTGGTTCTCGGAACAAACTTCACGCAAGTAGTTTTATGGTAAGCTTCCATTCCTTCTAAGATAAGTTTCTTTTCATCTTCTGAAATTTTCAAGAAAATTTGAAATTAATTGAAATTTAGGCACTAGATATAGTAATTGGGTACTTGCACTTGGAGTAGAAATGAAGTGATAATGCTTAACCATGTGATTTAAATCAGATTCATTTGGATACTTGTAAGCGATATCACGTGCGTGATTAGCTTCCATAATTTACCTACAATGACGTCACTTCGAGCCTACCTAGCAGCATAACCTTCGAACATAACAATTTAACCTTCGACCATCCGAGAATTATTGCTCTAAAACTTAGTATAAGTTTAATTTACAATCTGCAAAATAATTATTTTCTTATTTAAATATCCTTAACAATTTTTCAAGGTTTAAAAAGCAACATAACCACAGATAGTGGCAAATATTTTTTTCCTTTGTATTACTCAAAATGAATAACGTCCATTTTGGTCTGTTTCAAGTCTCAGTTTTTACCCTCTGAGCATGCGTAAGGCGTGCTTGAAGAGGGGTAGAGATAATGGATAAGATGTAAATTGATTGTAAATGACCAATCCTAACACTATATCCATAGTTTTCAAAGCCGTCGAGATTCTCGACTCGCACCGATTACAGTGCTGACGTAAAATATCTCAGTGGTAGACGGATCATCCTGGGGCCGGGCAAGGTTGACTCAGCCTTTCATCCCTTCAGTGGGTCGATAAATGAGTACCAAGTAATAATGGGTTGGGAACTAAACACTGGGGTTTCCGCGCTCGGCTGACCACCTGACCGGAACATCTGCTCCTGCACACCAGAACCCAAGGACAAGAAAACTGAGATGGGCACAGTAGGCCTTGGCCCTCTATGGGCTGTCGCGCCACTGAATTTAGTTTGGCAGACGGATCAGGGGTCAGAATTTCCTTGGGAAGTGTTCGTATTCTTCCTCTACTATTCCTTCTGCAGAGGATCAAAATTGTGTGATGGCATGTCTTCGGATCATCCTCAGGGATGTTCCCGGACAGTCGCCAATAGCCCATTGTGCAGCTCTAGTGCGACGTAAAAGAGCTACAACAACAGCAACAATCTTCCTCAACGTAACGCAAAAGCGGCTTAGTTCCATCAAAAAGTCCTTTCTGTAGGCTAGTTAGTCCAAAAAATTGATTCAGGAGATCCCTTGTCGTTTGGGTGAGATTAAAAATTACTAAGGAGTTGAAGCTAGGAGTCTTAGTCGGCTGTTCAACGCCGGTTATAAAACAAAATAAAAGCCGTCGAGATGAAACGAAACTTACTTGGTAGTTTTTCAGGTTACTTTTTTGGTGGTGGCTTATTCTAATCATTTATATTCAATTTGAATATATTTTATACCTGTTGATTTTTTTAGTTTGATTCTATTCAAACCAATGGTCGATTCTACTCTATACTAATTAATAAATTCCATCAGATTCGATCATATTAATTCCATTATTAATAAATGATAAAATACATCAAACGTTGCAATCATCACAGGTTTTGTCTTAAAACAAAGTCAGTTAGCGTCAGTTAGTCGTAACAAAGTCAGTTAGCGTAAAAAAATTTTTTGCGTGGTTATAATTAATAAATTTCACAATACGAATGATTACAAATAAGTGAAATATTGAAGAAACAAACAATGTTTGTTTGGTGAAAGAGATAAAGGGATGAAAAATTAGAAAGCTGAAAAGATTTGTTCCATATTTACATGGTTTATAAAACAATTTTGCGTTCGTATTTATTCTTATTTATTATTACTTTTATATTGATTTCTTATGCTTATTCTTTTGGGGGAGGTGGAGATTTTTTAGGGTATTATGTTTTATAGATATATAGAAAATACAATAAATCAAAAACAATAATAATAACTATTATTTATAAATATCACAAAAAATAACATTGCATTGTGGATTTAGGAAATTTATTATAATATATTTATCATTTTGAAATTAAAGGATAATTTGGACACCACTTACCAAGAGATGAATCTATAATGAATGGTATAAAAGCTGCACCTGGATAACCAGGCCACCTATAATCCTCACTCAATATTCCATTCTGTCAAAAATAGAAAATCTATTTAAGGACTAAGCCATTCAATTGATCTGAGAAATATCAATTATATATTGTATATATTTACTATTACACATTATTATACAGTTTTGTAAGGATTTGTAATTTACAAAAAAATTGCTGCAGCAGTTTATATAATATCGAGATTTCAGTAACCATTGTTACAATTCTTAATTGCAATTTCTTTATGTCCCAAAAATCCCAAAATACTTTTTGATCGTTACAAATGCTATAAAATCTATTCAGTAGATAGCAAAATAATATATTAATATTACCTAAAATTATGGGATAAAATAATAAATTTTGATGCTGCATTTTAAGTTTAGTGAGTTTTAAACTCGTTTTTTACTTAATTAACTCTTCAAGAAATCATTAATTAAAAACTATTTAATATTTTTCTTTAAAACTAAATATTTTTAATAAGGTCTTTGATCTTTATACGCATTTATTAATCTTTTGAAATAAAAATCATACCGTATAAAATATTTCTTTTTTTCTAAAGGATTAAAAACAAACACTCGAAGAAAAAAAAACTATTTTTTATAGTACTAGAAACGCAGGAAATTTAACATAATTATGGAAATTCACATTAACATTTAGTACAATGCAGATAGTCATGGAAAATGAACGCTGAAATTTTGAAATCTCATTAAAAATGAGTTTTTATATATATAGTAACAAAAAGTTTTACCGTAAAACTTAATACTTTTTTCACATAAAACAATCAGTGTGCAAGCAGCGTTATATTTTCCGACACTCAATATGAAATAATATTAAAGAAAGTACTACTCAAGCATTGAGAAATTAAAGAAATAGTTTATAACTTTTGCCAATAAAATAAATAATTTTTATAATATTTACTCGCAACATACGATGCGACGGTAAAATCATGTCACCTCCAAACATTCCTTCATTTTGAAGTGCTTTGTAGCGTATATCTGTAATAAATTTACATTAAAAATCAATAGTCAACACTTTAATTTTAAATATCAATCAAATAGTTTTAAATATCAATTTACTTAATTTAATAAATGAAAGGTTTACTGCTATAAGGTAATGGTAAAATATAGTAAATATAGGTCATAATAGGTTATACATTTTTTCAAAGCGAGTCTAATAAATTAATATTTTTAGTTGAATTTTAGCAAGACAAGAGCACCATAAGCATCAAAATAAATTCAATGTAAAATTCTAAATAAATAATTATGGATAAAGGCCATTGGTGTGTTTGAGAAATTCCTAGTCTAGACATTTCGATAGCAATTTGTTACAGACATTAATTTATTTAAGAAATATTTTTATGATGTATAATCTAATTCTTGAA
Source organism: Parasteatoda tepidariorum (assembly GCF_043381705.1). Classification (NCBI taxonomy): domain Eukaryota; kingdom Metazoa; phylum Arthropoda; class Arachnida; order Araneae; family Theridiidae; genus Parasteatoda; species Parasteatoda tepidariorum. The sequence goes on along the minus strand of NC_092208.1, from coordinate 48,780,111 downwards.
TAATATTCTTAATTAAACGTGTTGAAGGACTAGGGGCAACAGCTATTCTCTGTAGTGCAAAATCTCCATAGTAATATTCGAATTATAGTAATATTTGTATTATTAGTAGTATAATAGTGATAATGTAATCTTAGTAACCATTCCTCTTTTTTTTGTAAATTTACATTTTATAGTTCTTTCAATTTCATATATTTAAGTACAATTTTTAGATTGTTTTTATATTATAAACAAAGAACCAAACTGCATTTTGAAATACCCACATACATATAGTGCATATAGCATATCCTTATTGATTTTAATCCTATATATTCAATCCAACGTATTAAACGAAGATTAGAAGTATTTGTAACCAAGCGTTAAAGGTAACATAATACTTACTTTTTTTTAAAGGAGAATCTAAACAATTACAAAGATTATAAAGTTCATCGGGGATTTAAGCTTCTAAATAAAAAAAACTTTAATGTTTCAGGTTTTTGTGGTTAGAAACAATGCGTCGAAAGTTTAATACAAAAAGAGACGAAGACAAATATTCAATTTATAGTTTTATTTTATATTTTATAACAGTCATTGAACAACTGAAATTGAGCTTACGATTACCAATGTTCAATTCCATAGCCTTATAATTTTGAACCCAATTCAGAAAACAAGGGAACTTCTGAATCAAGTATTGGGAAAAACTTTTGGAAAAGGACTTTTTGTTGAAATTAACTCGCATCCGGGAGGATTGCTTTACTTAGCAGCAAAAGCTCTTAACAGCTCAATTTTACTGTATTCGAGACTTTACTTCAGTTGCACTTGAATAATGTTGCACTATTTCGTAGTTAAATTTCTCCACAGCCTTAGCTACTCAACACTGCAACGTAATATCTTAACAGCTTAGTTTTACAATGGATTCAAATTTTGCTTACTGATAGTGCAAACTAGTAGTTTTTTTTAATCAAAACTAAAAGAAAAATATCCATTTGCTCTTTAAATAAATCTTTCAATTTAATGACATAAATGAAAGAAATTTATAAAAAATATACGCTAATAAATACTTTAAATTTGGGCAATGGTAAACTTTAAAAAAAAATATTATTGTTCTAGACAATTTATGTGGGACGATGGTTCTAAACAGTTGGTCCATACAGAAGAATGTGTTTCTGAAAAGTCTGGTGACAATGATGTAAAATTAAAAAGGTATGAATAAAACTTTTAAAAATAGTTTTTGATCTAAATTTTAATTAGAATTTTTTCATGCCAATTATTCTTTAATTACTCTATATCGCAGAAAAGAAATTTTGAACCATGGCACTATTACTCTTGATTCTTACACACTATGTAAAGTTGAATCTAACTATGACCCCGTTTTCTCCCTTATGTCTCCGTTTTCTAAATAGGCCTTCCACTATCATTTTTTTTTTCTTCAAATTTTATAACCAGGAACTAAATTTGAAGAAAGGAAGAGTTTGTCAGTTTAGCTTCTTAAGAAAGGGAGTTGAAGAGTTCAAATGCATTCACAGTTGCAGGAAAGGGAGTATAAGAGAGATTTTTAGGAGATTTTTGAAAACAACTTTAAAAAATAATAAGTTTTCTGTAGCTGAGTAAATCAAGATTATTTAAATCTGATCTGATCAAGATCTGAGTAAATCAAGATCAAGATCTGAAATCAGGATCTGAGTAAATTAAGATCAAACAAGTAATATTTCAATGTTTCTGAAGATAAGAAAATTAAGCAAATCATAAATAAAAGATAACTTTTTAAATCTATGCACTGAGAAAAAAAAATAGTTTTATAATAAGTGATAAAATTTGGTAAATGTTGTAAAATTTGGTAAATGTCGTAAAATTCGGTAAATGTCATAAAATTTGGTAATTGCACCATGATACCGTAGAATATGTTGTAAGCAATTATTCGGTTAAATTTATTTTTCAGTTTTGTATTTTTTATTAAATGTGCTGCAATAAGAACGATAATCTTAAGAACCAGAATTTTCGGTAAACCATTATATTATAAGAATGAGGAAAATGAGATAATGAGAGGAAAATTTTCAAATGTACAGTTTAAATACCGTACATTTTGTTTTTTTTTAACTAGAATTATGGGTTTTTTTTTACCAGAAATTCCCCTGCCATATACGATTCGGAGATTTTACCAGAATTTATTTTCTGCGCTTACTTCATTGTAGTCTTTATAAAAAAGAATTAAAAACAAATACCTACTTACCGTTTGAGATATAGAAAATGTTCGTTTTTTAGTCTCTTAATGTTTGTAAATGTTAAGTAATGTTATGTTGTAATGTTAAGTAAATTAATGTTTGATCCTATGAAATAACAAAAAACTAAATCTGAAAAATCTAGACTTATTAGAATTATTAAAAATTCTAAAGGAAAACATTTAAAAGCCATTAAAAATAACTGATTTTTGTAATTATTAATGTAAGTTTTATGTCTACATTTAATTAAAAAATTAATTATTAATGAAATTTAATTATTAAATACTGATTATTTTGAAAGTGAACAGTTAAAGTTAATACGCAAATCTACTTTATTACGGAATGCGTTGTTTTAAAGCTTTTAAAAGGAGAATATTCTGAATAACTTTGGATCTAATGTTCGGATTATCACTTACTAAGACTCCTTAATATTTTGAAAGTGTTATTTTAAATATGCTAATTAATTACTGCATACAATATTTTAAGTTGCAAAATCAGACAAATGAACTGCCTCTGAATAACTATGCCTTTTTTCAACAGATTTGAAATCTTAACTCTCAAAATATTCGGGTAGCAACAATCCTGAGAATATTATCTGAATAGTTTGGTCAGGAGAACTAATTTATTATCATATTCTATATTAGAACCTCAAATCATCATGTAAATCATTAAATCAAAATTTAATCCTGGGTGTTTACTTTTTATTCTCATTTAACAGCTGTATTTTACACTTTTACATATTTCAGAGCTTAAAATAATAAAAGGTTGTCTTTAAGTTTGATATAAATTTTGAAATTTTTTCACTTTTCAAAATTTTTCAGAAAACTCTTCGATTTTAGTAAGTTACATTTCTTATTCAAATAACATAAACAGAAGAGGAATTTATGCATGAAATTATGTGCTAAAACTACCAAACCAAATAAAAATAAATAAACTCTATATTATATTATTTTAGACTTGATGAAAATACTTGGAATGATATGATGCATGATTCTTTCGAATATGAATATGAAGAGAAAAGCGTTCCTCCTAATTTGGCAAGTGAAGTTGTTGACAATGAAGGACATCTATGCAAATTTTAAACAAAATAGTATTTAAAAAAAACTATTTTAATACATGTCACAAATATTCTTTAGTTTCTTTGCTACATTAAAATTGTTATATCAACAAAGCAAAAAATTCTAAAGAAAGGATTGCTGGTATTCTAATTATATTTAGTACTTATGTTTATAAGTAGTAGTTTCTGTTTATTATTAAAATAAAGAAGATACATATTTTTCAATGTCATAAGTTGGACTACAATTAAATACAAAATTATTTAATTCGAAGCATAAATGATGGTTGTATGGAATAATTTTTTTTTCTTTAATATAGTTTTATTTGTTTGCATATATCTAAAAACTTTCTATTTAAAGGCGAGTCTCTAAACGTTAATTTACATGCATGGGTTATTGAAATTTATGTCACAAATTTGTATAAATACGGAAGATGTTGTTCTGATAAGCGCATAAAGTAACAATTTATTATCAAATCTAGGCACTAAGTTTATAAAGTAATTCTAGAATAGTTGAAAAATGAAAAAAAATAATCGAGAAAAAATATTTTTTCACATTTCAACACAATTTTTTTTAACAAATGCAGTAGGAGACTTGTTATATAGATTAAATATGCTTTAATTTTTCAAACTTGATACAAAAACTTTTTTTTACTTAAATCGTCTGTTATTTTTATTATAAAATCATTATTCGATTATAAAATAAATATCTTGATTTAATGACAGAAGTGAAATAAATTTTTAAAAGCATGTATTCATATGCTTTAATTACCTCGAAAATTAAGAAAAATTAAAAATATTTTTTATTAGGTATATTTATTGAAATGTAGATTTTGAAGCATCATATTATGCAGAAAGAAGTGATTCTGCGCAAATTTGTGACGATGATGCTAAATAGAAAGAAAATAGAAATAGAAAGGTATGTATTAAACATTTAAAACAAAAAATCTCTGACACATATACCATACCAAATATTTTTTAATTGATGATGAAATCAACAGAATATAAAATTCCTAATTTACATTGCTGATATTTTTGTTTCTTTTGTACGTAAATAAAGATACAAAGTTTTCGAAAATTGGTTTCATTTGTAAAACGAAGAAAATTGCACTTTTTTAAAAATATTTCAGGATTTATAATTACAAACAAAAAATTTGAATGAATAAAGTACGCACCTCGAGTTTTTAAAAAATTTAACTTCAGTTTGTCTTTTTCTTCTTTAAAAATTTTAATTCATACTAAGTCGCCAAATCTCCTAATATTTTTCACATTCTAGCCAAATATCCATCATATATTATTTTAAAACTATAAAGTCATTGTAAATTTCTATTTGTTAAGCAAATCCTTATAAAAAATTTCATATCTGATTTTTAACAGAAATGATAATTCAAAAAACAAGAATTGAGTTTTAAAATACTTTTTAAAATAATTTCAAATTTTGTTTCTTTTGTTAATGGACATTTTTATTCAACTAATTATGGACGCAGAAATGACAGAGACTGTAACATCCAAACAAATAAAAAAAAGGTTTGCAACATCAACCAAATATAACACACTCTGAAAAGTTACTTATATTTCTTACCTAAACTTCTTTCAATGAAACTCATGTACTGTCATTAATACATTTTAGTAGATATTACACTTTTTTCCAGACAGTGGCCTAGGTTAAGCTAAACTTATGTTTTTATTACTTATTTTTATAACTTTTTTTAGAATTTAATGTAAATTATTTCATTGAAATATAAAAAAAGACTGATACTCGTTTCTGAAAAATATATCTGTGAAAACATTTTAGGAAGTACTTTTTATTGCATGCAAGCTCACTTTATGATGAAAATTCATACGAAATATTTTAAAAGGTAAAAAAAATTATTTTCTGCAGCCATTTCAAAGAATTATGAAAACTCCTCAATTACAACTTCGTTGTCAACATCATGAAAACTGTAAGATAAAGAACAATCTGCTAAACAGGCTTATTATTATAAATGTTGAAAATTTAAAAGAATATCTATATTTCGAGCACTAAACAATTTTAAATACTTTAATGCGTATGTTGTTTTAAATACAACGTTTTAAAAATACTTGTAAGGAAATAGAGGAAAAGGAAATGGGAAATAGATAAAAAGGAAATAGAAATAATGCTACATATTTTATTTTCACTTAAAGCAGAGTAGTAAAACTTTCAATATGGTAAAAAAAGATTTATTCTTTAATTTTTCTCCAAAAATGCTACATTTTTGGTAATTTGTAAAATTTTGAACCTTACCGAGATATTATATGTAAGTAAAATGTACATTATAAATCTATGAAATTAATTTTGCAATCTCTATTGTATTCTGTTACGAAAAGGATAATTCGGAAACTATATGTAAATTTGGAAAATATTGCTATGAAGCTAACTACGAAATTTCTATTGTTTCTGCATAAAAACACGAAGTTGATTTTTACTTACATCTGATATAGAATGAGTATTAGGTTCTGCTAGCTTTCATGTTTAAATTTAAGTTAGGAAAAGAACTTTAAATTTACGGTATGCAATATTTGAATAAATAAAATCGATGTAATTTACTGACTTGCCCTTTGGAAGCAAAATATTTCGTTTCATAATTTAATACTCCATATTCAGATAAATTGATTCTCGGCCATTGGTGTTAAAATTATTTGCTATTTTTTTTAAATGACATGGATAACAGTGCATTTTTTTTTATCTGTTAACAATTATTTAGAAAAAACTGCTAAGAAAGTTCATTACAGCTTTTTACATTTTCAGAGTTGGAATATGCCCTTTAGAAAAAGAAGTTGAAGCATGTGTTAAAATGGAAAGTTTTGAAAAAAGTTACACCCTTAATCATCGGGATTGTGCAAAGGTGGATTTTGAAAAGTAATTAAATTTTTAACTAAATCAAATCAAAGTAACAGAATACATATATATATATATATATATATTCATNTATATTTTGCATGATATCAATATTTCGATACAAGATTGAATCTTCAAATTTCTGGTATTGGTTTTGTAAGAAGCATGTAATAGCAAAAAAACCTTTGAAAACGTAAGTTTAAACAATGTAAATAAGTTATAATTGTAATTAAATTGCAATTTTTAAACTGTTTTTACAGGAAAAATACGAAATAGATTTTAAGACTTTGCGTAAAAAATTCCTTTAGCAGATATGTAATGGATTTAAATGTTTTCTTATTCCAGTTTGAAATCGAAATTACTTTTTACCTCATTTTAAATCATTGTTCTCAACATGCCAAATTTATGAACTTACATTTCTTACTGACTGTCCTTTCGGATCCAAAATCTAATTCTGAAGATTCATATTGTGAAACTTTGTTTTCAAAAATGTGATAATAAATTAAATGAAATAAATGAAATAGGTTTTAATTTACGTGAATAAAATTGAATTTTCTCTCAAATGATTGAAAAAGTGCAAATAAAGTTTTCACAATAGATTTTTATAGTTTTAGAGTTGATAATGAAGATGTAGAAGTTGCATTGTATCTGAATCCAGAAATTGCTTTAGATATGTTCGCTCATAAATGGGGTTTTGGAAATATGAGCAGAGAAAGGTATTGTTTGAGTTCATAAGTTTGTTTTTATCATTTGTTTTTAAAATGTTAATTATGTTCTCACTATTAATGTTATTCACAATTAATGTTCTACTACGTACGACTTCACTCCGTATTTACGACTATTAATGTTCAACTCCGAAATCTTGTAATTTTGAACCCTATCCAGAAGACAAGGGAAAGCCTGGAACGAGTATTAGGAGAAATTTGCCTTCGTGGAGGACTTTTTGATGGAGCTAACCCGCATTTGCGTTACATGGAGAGGAAGACCACGAGAACCTCCCACGGTTAGACAGACGGCCAGGGGACTCTAACCCATGATCCGTCTACCACTGAGGATATTTCATGTCCAGCTAATAGTTTATAAACAAGATTCCGTGTTAAAGCTGAGCAATTTTTTTTACATAAGTTAAAATGTTAATTAACGTGAAGTTAATTAAATTCCTCGCGGTTTCACACATCGAATTCGTCAAAATATGATTCTTTCTTGTCTACATCTTTTACTTAACTTGGATTTATTATTTGTTTTTGTGTTTTTTTTGTAACGGTGATAGATTTTTATTTCCTGTATTTGGCAAATTCGATGCATAATTAGTATGTTTACGTTTGGCACGGCTAAGTGCCTATCTTTCCGTTAAGTAAGAAATATATAGTTAAAGAATTTAAATCTTTGTGAAAGAATGTGGAATCTGTCACTTAAGAGAATTGATACCTAACGGGTTTGGATAACTTGAAATAGAATAAAAAGAACAGTTACTGACGTAAGCAAATGCCGCGTTTCAACAACCAATCAGGATCAAGATACACACACTACGTCACTTGGAGGTATCCTATTCATCAATATACCTATCCTTTTCCCCCCTAAAAGTTACAAATCATTAAAATTTATAATGATAAACACTCTGCGGCTGCATTTTATGACTAACTTTCATTTAACGTTTAATACTCGAAAAATTTGAAATAAACGGTCAAAAAAATTTTTATACTTATATGATATAAATATATGTTTACTAACCTTGCTGTACAGAAATCTTAATTTAGAACACATTGATTCTTTTAGTTATGAGACTGCCAAAAATGTGGTTGAAGCAATGAAACAGAAAAAGGCTAAAGAGATGAAAAAGACACGTGTTGGATCGTTTTTCCGTATATTATTGTCTTGTTTGGAGAAAAACAAGGAATAGTTAGAGGTGACAAGTGAATGTTGAAGCTCATTTACGTAGTTTCAGAAGTATTTATTTCAACGAAATCTCGTCGACGCCATCGTTTTTGCCCTTTCATCGAGGCGGATGAATTTAATTTCTTGTTCTTTCATGTTCAAATGATTTAATTTGCAATTTAGGCCTCTTTTGGTATTTAAATAAAAAGGACAGTTATCGACGTTTATTGTTTCTATTTTCTTATGTTTCAATCAAATCATAAAATAATTAGCAACTAAGTAGCTCAATTGATAGCAACACTGAAATAAAGATCAACTTGGAAGAATGGTTTATATCCATGTACGTTGATTCTTCCAAGAATCTTACTGAAATTTTAAACAAAATGCCGACTTGAACAAGATTTGTTTTAGACCATTTAGAAATAAGCTGATTTCTTATTATAATTTTTTTTTAAAAATAGATTTTCTTATAAATATTTTTTAACTATGCAGTTATTAACTATTATGATATATATATGTTTAGTTGAATGTAGTCATTTTTAATTGGAAAAAATATTTACCAATGACTACATTATTAAACCATATGTTTTTATTCTGGAGGCCAGGTAATATTTTGCAGAATTCGTTCTACCTAACTAAGCCTCTGATTGCTTTTTCTTTTCGTCATTTTTTAAGAAAGAAATTAATACTTTCAAAGTATTGTCAATAACAAAATAAATCACTTGCATTATAAATGTGTAATTTACAAAATAATGTGTGCATCCTCAAACATTTCTGAGTATTAAATCTGATCTATCAACACTATTTGTTACAAATGGTATATTACTGAAAATACTTTTTAGGTCTTCGAATTATTGGTGTAATTACAAAATTAGATTTGATGGATGAAGGTACAGATGCTCTTGAAATAGTAGAAAATAAACACTTACCACTTCGAAGAGGTTAGTAATTTAGATGAATATGATTAAAGCAGTGTAGTATTCTGTACTAAATACCTTATTTCTGTATCTAATTCCTTTATCTTTAAATAGTAATCAGTACCAAAATATTAGTGAAATATTAGTACTATTGGTAAAAAAAAGAAGAAGAAAATACTATTTAAAATACGACAGAAAAATTTAAAGAGAAAAAGACCAAGATTACCAAAATATAGGAATATTTACCCAGTTTCTAGTTCTATAGGAACAACAAGAAACTTCATAATTTTTTTCGAAAGGCTTTGGTAATGATTTTGGTAAAATTAACCGTAAAATATATTTCTATAATATTTGATAAAATTTGGTGATTTATCATGGTACCTTAGAACATGGCATTACTAAATGTTTGGTAATAAGTACTACTTTGAAAACTAGAATTTTCAGTAAACTGTTACCATATCAATTGAAAAATTAGCAAATGAATGATTACATACCATATATTTTGGGTTTTATGTTCAGAATGATAACTTTTTTCTTTTTTTTTTTCCACCAGAAATGTCATTAGCAAACTGTACGGATATTTCACCAGAATTTTTTTCTCCAATTGAATAGTGCGTATCGAATTTTGGAACAGGACTATTCAAGTAATTTTTTTTTAAAAAAATAGTTGAAATCGAGCAACTGATTTAGGTTCGAAAAGTTATCCCAATATAATTCCAAACCAAATCATTCAGAGAGAGAGAGAAAGAAATGAAATAAACGTAACACAGCAGTAAAATTTTTAGTGCTACATTCATTTAAAGTGAATAATTTTTACACTTATTTAAAGTTAAAAAGAACTCTTGAAAAAAAGTCACCATTCACCTAAAAAAGATAAATAAAAGAAGGTTATTACGAAGAAAATTTATCCGTCCTAAAATAGGTTTTTGGATTGAAATCACTTATTAGATTATTTCGTGGAAAATTATAAGCATCAGAGCAATGAACATTTGAATATTTTAAAATATATTCTCAGAAAAATCTCCTCAGTATTAAAATACATTAACCTTAATATTCTGCTAAAGTCGATGCAATCTTAATACGGTGCTAAACAGAACAATTTATTCGTTCATACTGACCAATAATATCACGTAGTGGCTTGCGGAGAGGACGAAGGCCACTTACAGCCCCATGAATCTAATCAAGGGCTACACTAGATAAATAAATAAAGAGACTTATAATTTTATAAAATAAAGAATTTTAAGAGATAAATATTTAGCTCAATAAAAATATTTCATGTAAAATAAAGTATGATTTTTGCTTATAATTAGTTTAATAGTGAATTTTTGATCAACACATTTTAAATATTTTTTGTATATGAGAAAAATAATTTAGATTATCTCCGTGGAAATAAGGTAATTTTTCCTTAGAATAACTTACTCGTACGTACATAAAAATTCAAATTTGGATTTTCTTATCCAATGCTTTATTATTATTATTATTATATTGATGTTCTTTCTTGAAATGAGTATGCTCTTCTTTTTAGAGTCCTTAACTCAAATTCAGATTGAAAATTTTGCTTCGAACATCCAAACGCTTATGCACATTTTTTCCTGTATCGTTAAATTCAAAAGTTGAACTCTCTGCTCTGTCAACTAATTTCTTGATTGTTTTCAAAAGACTTTTTTAGATATTGAAAAAAAAATTACATTAATTGGGTACTTGCACTTCAAGAAGAAGATCATGGATACCTGGACATGTAACTGATAACGTCTTCGCTAGCAGATCGTTCATAAGCAAAATGGCTTATAAAAGTTGAGCTAAGTTTCTCCACGTAAGTTAAAATGTTAATTAACGTGAAGTAAATTAAATACAGCCCTGTATCGCATATCAAATTTGCTGAAATATAATTTTTTCTCGTCTACGTCTTTCACTTAATTAAGATTTTTTTTTTATTTATTTTATTGTGACAGTGATATATTTTTGTTTTGTGAATCTGGCAACTTTGATACACAATTTTTTTTTATGTCCTACATGGCTTCATGCCTGTTTTTGTGTTAAATAATAAATATATAGAAAAAGAACCTTTGTGTAAGAATATAGAATAAGTCACTTAAAAGAAATGATAGTTGACTAACTTGGATTACTCGAAATAGAATGGAAAGAACAGTTGCTAAAGTAAACAAATGCCACACTTCAACAACCTTCTGTTGATTGTTTGATAGTAGTTACTTGATTTTTTAGAGAACGAAAAATAAAAAAAAACATTATGTAAAATGAAGCGTACGGAAAAGTTGCTGTCATTCCAGTTTAATGTGCAGATTGTCTAGGTAGTTTGAAGATTACTTAAGTAATTTGAGAAATAACACAATTTTTGGCACTTTAATGGACTACTCTGATAGATAATCTGTAGAACAACTGATTTGTACAGTTATGCGATAATATGTATACTAAAAAAATTATTTACTATTTTCATCTCTCCTTATAGCTGTTTCTTCCCCTTTTTCTAAGCATACAGTTGCTGATTTAACTGCATTAAAAATATTCTCTTAAAAAATACTAATTAAGTATCAATATTAAAGCGATGAAACACTTTTTAAATGTTATCATCGTTTTCAAGTTTGCAGGAACATTTTCTTTAGTTTATAGAAGAAATATTAAAAAAAAAATTCCTTTCAATTTGATTAAGCTATTTGAACCCAGTCAAATGAATTCTAAAAAAAAAGTGTTTCGAATTTTTAATTAATTCTTTGAAAGAAAGTTTTTTAAAAGGAAAATATTAGATTTGCTTTTGATGTAGCGACGTAACTGCTAATAAAATCTACCTTCTTTTAATGAGGGGAGTATACTAAGTTGCTCTTTTTAAGATTTAAAAAATTATCGTGCTTTAGTTAATCATTAAAAAAAGAAAGTTTCAATCGTGTTGTAGTTAATTAAATAAGAGTCTTCTTTGAATAAAATAGAAGCAAGAAAATCTTATTTAATCCTCGAAAAGAAGTAATATTGCTTTTTGAATGCATTCAAATCAAGCGAATATGCATTTAAAAACACTTGAGTTTCGAATGTTGCTTTTTTGTATTAATGTGTGTTGAAATTTTCTTTTAATTAGAACTAAAATCTTCGCGGCATTTTTAGAAATTTCAAATCACTTGAATTATTATTACTGAGCAAATTAATTATCTACAAGTGCATTGTTAGATATTGTGGTTCAAATTGGGCGAAATTATTGCTAAGTTTAATACCCTATTAAAGTTACAGAAAATTTATACTATAGTACGGTTAAAAGCATTTATGCTATGCCTCATTGTTTAACCGATTTTGCTAAGATTATAGTACACCGCAAAGTAAAACACAAGGTTGAGAGTTTTAAACATTTAATAAAATTTTTTCATATAGCACTGATGGTACGTATATAAACAAATTAGAATTTGCAGAGAAGAAAGAGTCTTTTTTGGTAAAAGACAAGGGACACTAGATAAAGAAACTGTTTTTTTAGATGTTTTTAATCCACCATTGCTCTTCACGACATTAATAATTAGTCAGAGTTTTGAAAAGTTTTATTTCCTAATTAAATATTAATTGGTGACATCTAATTTTCAAAGTTTGCGCAGGTTCAAAACAATATTAATTATAATAACTAATGAAACCAATTAATGCGGAGCACCAAATACCCTCTGCGGACGATAAAGAAAGAGAAATATATTTCCCTGATGACAAATAGTGATGTGAATGACTATACAAGAATCGGTTAGTTATTAGAATCTTTTCATTTCAATCAGTGATTTGAATCACATAATTCGAATCATATTGATCCAAATGGCGTGATTCGAATCACTGATCTGAATCACATGATTTGAATCATTGATCTGATGCACTTGATTCGATTTGTGATCTGAATCACTTGATTCGAATCATTGATCTGAATCATTCGGTTTGAATTAGTAATTTGAATCACTAGAATCGAATCAGTGATCTAAATCACTTGATTCGAGCCACTGATATTAATCCCTTGATTCTAATAGTGACCCAAATCGCATGTTTCGAATCAGTGATTCGGGTCACTTGATACGAACCAGTGATTCAAATGGCATAATACGAATCATTGATCCTAATCACGTGATTCGAATCACTGATCCTAATCACGTGATTCGAATCACTGATCTGAATCACTTAATTCGAATATTGTTCCGAACAACATGATACAAATCATTGATGCGAACCGCATGATTTGAATCACCGATCTTAACCATTTGATTTGAATATTGATCCAAAGAACATGATTAGAATCAGTTTTCCGAATCACATGATTCGAATTAGAAATTCGTATAGCATGATTAGAATCAGTGATCCGGATCATATGATTCGAATAAGGGAGCCGAATTAAATAATACGAATCTGTGATCTGAATCACTTAATAAAAAACGGTAATTTGAATCACGTGATTTGACTCAGTGATTTGTATCACTTGATTCGAAAAGTGATCCAAATAACTTGATTTAAATCAGGGATCAACTATCTTATTCGTATCAGTTTAAATGACTTGATGCGAATCATTGATCCAAAATATGGAAAAGTTTAAGAAACTGCAAAAGAATTTTTTTTTTTTTAATTTTTTTTTTTTCATCAGAGTTCATCGAACTCTTTAATTGGAAAATCTTAAGCCCCTAAAAATGAATGAGTTAGAATCTCTTAGATTTTACAAGATATTTTTAACTGCATACAACATACCATCACTGGGAAACAAAACTAACTGAAATTTAAGAAACAATTATTGATTTAAATCCCTTAGATGACTCGTTTTTCCCAACTCTAATTAGGAAATACCATACATAACGCTTAAGACTCTGATATTAAGATTATACAATAACATATAAACGAATATTTTGAAAGTTTGATACATCATAATCCTTAAAATAAGGAATGCGATATTTGTGTGACTGATAATAAAAATGATGTACAAGTATACCAGAAGTATATATTAAAAGCAGTCATTATGAAACACCTTACATAAATCTTAAGACTCTTATATTAATATTATGCAGTAACATATAGATGAATTTTTCAAAAGGGTAATACATGTTATACCCTAAACAAAATATTTGATAAATATTGAAGGAATTTATTTCACTAAATCACTTTTAATTTCGTGCTCGCTATACAGAATATCTTTTATTATAAAAAAATAATAATCTAACCAAAATTTCTTAGTACAGATTTCGAAACATTTTTCACTAACTTTATTAAAATCTTGATATTTTTTATATGGCTTTTGCTGTTTTTATAATGTTAAAATTTTTTTCGTTTCATTATTCTTCCTTTTTTTGCATTGTATACCACTATTCAACGAAGGTTAGAGTATATTTTGTAACATGCAAACTAAAGCAAAATAAAAAAAGGGAATCAAGCGCAAATGAAAGTACATAAATGGACATTAGCAATTTCAATTCTATAAACAAGATCTCTATCAGTGCCTAAACACCAAATGATGGAAGAGAAAGCAAAGAGAAAACATCTGCAAAGTTGTTTAACCAATAGGGGCAGAGGAACAAGTTCGAACAAGAAAATAAAAAGGGAAGGTAAGAAACAGGTGTAAAGGGATTTCAATCCAAGGATGAATTAGATTAAATTGAAATAGACTACCGAATTTTGGAAAACGGTAGAATACTAGAAAGATCATTAAATAAATTATTAGAATTTTTCAAAATATAGAATGATTCCCCAAAAATTAAGTTCGGTAGATGAAGAGCAGTGTTGAGTGATTTTAGTAAAAAAAAAGTTTTAACTTGATGTACTTTTTACATTAATACGCTACTGTAACTGTATTTTTTTTACCTATAGTTTTTTTGTCGTTAGCATAAAAATAAAATAAATTTTTAGTCCAACAATTTTGTTATTTCCAGAAATCCGTGGCTCCAAACTAGAAACAAAACTTTTAATGGAATAAATCTAATAGCAAAGGGGAAAGAATAAAGTAGTAGTCATACCTTCACTTCGTTTCAAAGGAGATTTAGAGATAAACGCCGCTAAAGTCAAAATAAGCCTCACAATCATTGGGAAAAAGATATTAAATACATCAAACAGGAAAAACCCTCATTCTCAAATGGGAATCCTATCTCCAAAAGTGCACTCACTATACTTTTCTCGCATCAGCAACCTCAATCTCTCCAAAAGCTTCAATCTGATGTAAGGGAATCGAAAATTCTCAGCAAAATATAAAGACGTCAACGAAATGCATGATCTGCAATTTTCAACTTCACACATTTCTTATCTTTTTTTTTTCAAATATATATTTTGTTTTGAGTTGCGCATTATGTCACGCGTGACAGGCTGTAGGAAACATACACTTGTTTGTTGAGACTTTTCTACAATTTCAAAGGAAATTATTTCATATTAGCATTTAAACTGAAGAATAACTTGTACATTTTTAAAGTTAATTTCAATCTAATTACTTTGTTGAAATAATTTTAATCCTTTCATACTTCATTTTTTTAGCAGGTAATCATCAAAATTATTATAATGAAAGAAAAAGCTTCTAATTTATAATTAGTTTTGATGAAAGGTCAATAACTTAACTTTTTCGGAACTTCGAGTATGCTTATTTATTAAAATATAGATAAATAAAAATATTTTTCTCTATTGCTGATTACACTGATTAACAATTTTTTTGTATGTTATTTTTCAATGAATCTGAGATATTTTTATTTCAGTAGTTTCAAATCTACAGCCAGTTTCTCTCTCCGAACTACAGTTCTTTTTTTTTAATTAAAAATATAACATTTTTACACAAGTTTAAAAATGTTATCTATAACAGGAGGATGGATAAATAATACGACAAATGTTCAAAGGAATTAGTGCACATCATCAGGAATAAAAGTACATACAAACACGTGACCGAGAGCGTCAACATACGCCGCAAAGAGCGCTTACCTTTTATAAACTGTTTCCTCCCGTGCATTTGAACAGGTCATAATAGGGAAGCACCCCTAGCCGCGGTCAACGACATTTACGGCCATGGGTTCCTAGGCAATTTCAATCCTGATAATGCTCCCCTAAAAGTTTGTCGCCACATTTATGCGACCCCTTGCTATATATGACATTTTTGAACTTGTACATTTCGAAAAGAAATAGATTCAAAATGTCACTTGAAAAAGCTGCGTTATTTAGAAGCAAAATTAGTTTCAGATTTGAAATGCCTGCACCTGCATTAGACAATATTAAGCATTTGTATAAATGCAACAAGAAACATGTTCCTCGGTGTTATTAGTGGGGCTAACAACGTTTGTGGGAAACAATTAGTCATAATAGTTTTTAAATTACATCTTTTTAATTGAACGACACAGACCCTAAAAGAAATTTCGAAAAATATATTTTTTTAAAAATTCATTCTAAATTGATATTGAAAATTCTTGAGATTTTGATGAACCATAGGCATTAATGGGTTAAGCAACTAACTTATTGGTTAATTATGGGTTAATTAAATGGTTATGGGTTAATTAAATAAATAAAGCTTAAATAAAGCTTATGGGTTAATTAAATAAATCTTGAATATTTGCAATAAAATAATTCTTAGTAAAATTATATTTGATTATCAAGACTTTTTTTTAAATAATTTTACTATACCAATTACTAGTGTCAAAGTTTCATAAAAAAAATGAACATTACTTTTTCAAACTTTATAAACTTCAAACTATCTCCAGCGATGACAATGTCAAGTTACATTTAAAAACTTTTCGTTAAGCTGTATTGCTAAAAGAGGAAACGGCTCTATTGAAACGAAAAAAAGAAAAAAAAAACAATAGATGTGGAAAATCTCCACTGAATTTAACTCCTTATGACATTCACAAAACTTTTATCCTTCCCTGAAACAAATTGCAGTTAGCTAAGAAAAAATTTGCCAGAATAACAATGAATTCGTGTCTTTTTGAATTTTGTTAAATTTACGGATCACTACATAAAGAACAAAAGATTTGCTACGGCCAAAAATAATTAACATGCTTTGGTTTATTAAGAAGATATATTTTAGTACTTTATTTTACGAACGAGAGCTTATTTTAATTACTAACTTTTAAAGAGGATCTAATTATTCAACTCCTCTACATGTAGCTTAATATAGTGGTGTATATGTAAAGTTTATTATGCGTTTCAATTTATCGATAAATTAATGGGCTAATTTTATTGATATTTTTAACTTTTTCTTACACATCCTTAAATATTTAAAAATCAAAGCATGCTATCGAGTATTTCTACACCTCGAAGCTAATTACTTGAGTAAATATGTTGTTTAAATAAGCTTAATTTCCACTTGTTTGGTACATATTTAAACGGAGAAAAAAATTCTGGTGAAATTATCATACTGTATACTAAGGACATTTCTAGTAAAAAAACATAATTCTGTATAATGATACCAAAATATAGAGTATTTGAACTTTTCATTTGGTAATTTTACTGTTCATATGACATAGTTTTCGGAAATTCTAGTTCAAAAATTATAGTCCTTATTACAATACATGTAGCAAAAAAAAAAAAAAAAAAAAAAAAAAAAAAAAAAAAAAAAAAAAAAAAAAANGAAAAGTAAATTTAACTGAATAAATGGTTTTAATGCCATGCTCTAAGGTATTATAATAAAGTAACGAAATTTCATCATATGTTATAAAACCATATTTTATTGCTAATTTTGCCAAAATCATTACCAAAGCACTTCGGTAAAAATTATCGAGATTTTTGGTGTTCCCACAGAGCCAGAAATATTGTAAATTTTATCATCCTCTGATACTTATGATCAAAAATTTTTTCTCGGTGTATACTTATCACTCATTTCTTTTTTCCCCTGAAGTTGCATTGTGCTAATTTACATTAGACTTATGTACGTGATTTACATTAGACTTATGTTACTAGAAGGCCCACTCCTTGCTTGCTGCGCTCGTTAACCCCCGATATTGCTATGGAACTTCGATCACTCATTGAATACTTATATATTTTAGTCCAGTTTTGAATGTTTGCTGATACTCTTTTTAAAATGAAATTCTAAAATTATACAATGTAAAAATTCTGTGAAATGTTTCATTTATAAACATTCAATTCACTTTATTTACATTATGGTTTTATCTATTCAAATCTTATAAACTTCAGTGTTCGAAAGCCCAACATAGTCTCTATTCTTACAAAAACTCATAACAACTTTTCTAATTCATATACTCGCAAAATAAACAAAAACTAAAGAAAAAGATAAGAAAATTTTTAAAAAAACGCATGTCGGATCGATCTTCGTTGATAAAAGGGCTTGCTCTTCCACTGTAATTTTGAAACGTCTTTAAAAGTAAAATATAGCTTTATAAAACTGTACTCATTTATTACAAATGCCCAGAAGATTGGCTATGACGGCATTAGTTCTCTGGCCTTCCAATACCTCTGTACATTACAATTTAAAAAGACAAGTGCAGAGCAAGTGCAAGATGAGAAGCATCAAGAATTTGACGTTTTCCACACAAAAGACAAAAAGGAGAATCACAAAGCCCGAACCGATACAAATACGCGGGCAAACAGTCATGACCTGTAGTAAGGCGGAAAAGTGCCACAGCTGCTCTTCAAGAAAAATCTGGAATCAACCGTTTATCCTCAAGCATGGCTTACCGGCATTTCAGATTTTTCTAGCCCATGGCTTACCGGCAGAGTCACATAATGCTTTCTGCTTTATTCTGGTATTATAACTTCTTTTTACCAGGTGCTTGACAGAATGAAAAGAGAGGCTTTTCAAAGGTCCCAGGAGGACCCCTGCCCCACTTTTGGCTGAAAAGTTGGCAACCTCGTTTCCAGGAATCCTGCAAATCACAATATACAAAAAGAACAAAAAGAAAATCAATAATTTTTATTTACTGGGCATGAGCTGCTCATAGAACTCATAAAATAAGATCAAAAATGTAATTTTTCCGCCTTTTCTCTACATTTGGAACTTATATATATACATTAAACAATTTTTCACGAGACTGTTAGAATTAGAGCCTTATTGAATCGTCTCTGTTCTAGTTATTGGACCAGCGTAATTTTATAATTGTAACCAACACAAATATGAACAACAACTTGTATGTTGATATGAAGTGTCCACTGTTAACCTTTCATTTCTTTCCATTTTTTTTTAATATTTTGGGCAAGATGACAGTTTGTTTCAGCTTTTCGTTGTCCCTGCGAGAAAAGAAGTTCTTGCTTATGACTTCTCACTCGCTTGATATTTCTGCTCTTTGTTGCCAACGCAAAAAAGAAATAGACCGTGTGAAAGGAATATAAAACCTTAAGGGGTCGAATACCGTAGAGGAAAGACATCACATCGTAAGAAGAAATCACGAGTAGATTGGTAGTTAGGTACTTTATTAAAGTCGAGGCAAAGCTGCACAATGGGCTATTGGCGATGGTTAGGGAAACATCCCTCAGGGTCACCCACCAGCTTACTGACCACAGCCAGTAATGCTTGCTTCTATGCTCTACTGGGAACCATGCCTCTACTATAAGTCCACTGCGGGACCAAGAAAATCGATAAGTAATTGTCCTAGGATTTTTTAAGGACAATGGATGAACAGTATTGTACAATCCTTTAATTCGTGTAGCACTTATTGCTACACCCCCAAAAGCATGTTTTATTTTGAGTATTGGCTTTACTTAAGAATTCCCAAACTTAAAGACAAAACTTTATGCAATACCGTTGTTCAACTTTTTCTGACATCTTGTCGAAAAATTGCTTACCTGTCTTAAGTCTTGCAATTGCCTACTCTTAAACGACCTCAGTGTGGCATGAACTGAGTGGTGTACAGTAGTAGCCCCTATATCCTGACGTCCAATCATACGACACTTGGGTTATTCAACATCAGTTCCGAAGCCAGTTAAATCTCCGGACGTTTCATCATTATTACAGCTGTTGTTACCAATTACTGCTGCTCTTATGGGTCTCCGGCCATTTAGCTCTAAATTCAATTTAATTCAATTACTGTTGTGACAACGAATGCAAAATCTGACTGCAAGAAAACGCATAAACAACACAAAACAGAAACAATCATTTTTTTCTTATTTAATCATTATTTATAGTTGAATTAATAAAACGCTAATGCTTTTTCAGATTTATTACAATCAGTAATTATAAGTTGTAATTAGTAATTAAAATTAAAATTTGATGTTTATGTACTTAGAAACTCGACTTAAAAGGTTCTCCAGTTATCCAATGATTTTAATTTTCCCAGCTTATATCTGGTCCCTCAGGGATCCGATAATCGTAATTTTTCTATAAGAATTGAGCATGCGTATCAGAGTTCAGTGACGAGCAGACAGAAGAAGCTGGCAAAGGGAAAACAGCTCCAGGCATCTAGCCAAAAATGAGCATCTAATCAACGACTAACTTACTATTATCCATTACTATTATTTTTATTTAAGAGTTGATTTGGTTTCACGAAATTTTACGTAAGGTATAACATAAAATTTCATTGTCTTGAATATTGAAAATTGTCTTGAATAATATAATCTTCAAGACAAACAACACTTATAAAATGTAAATATTTTGTGCATATAAGAAAAAATAAGAATATTTTGTATGAAACAATTAACTTTCTGCCACTGATTAATTATCACTTACGTTAGCATAAAAATAAATCCAATAATCTGAATTTAGATTAGTATGAATAATATATTTTTATAATACTTTTTTGTAAAATAGGGTACTTAGGTCAAAGGTCTTCCAATGCTTACGCTTCTCACTTCTGAGGCATAAAATTTAAGTGTTTTCCCCGAATATCTACATCCATCTATAGTCTGTGTAATATTAACTATTGCTAGAGTATAACCTATATATATATTTCTCTTACACGGCGACAAAAAAAGGCCTCATTACAACTCCCCGAATGGCAACGCTAGAAAATCGACCAATGATTGCCGCTAAAAATGTCACATGCCAAATCTAGTTGAGATGGCTCAACATATAGCACTTTTAAAAACGGAAACTGAAATAGCCAGAGAAAGCATAAGCTAGGCAGAAGTGAGTAGTCTTTATCGATAGATCTCTATTTTAGTATTTTGTCGAAAGCGCTTTTTTTCACGAATTTATATATTACGAATTTATTTGACGATTTTTGATTTATGTCACGAATTTATTTGCTTTACTAGAATTTATTTGTTTATGCAGGTTTTTCCGTTGCAATTCACTTATTTAAATTTTTAATAGACTTAATTATAGCCAAAATTTTAACCTTTTTAAAGAGATATCATTTTTAGAAATTTTATCTTAAGATTTTATACTATAGCACATTTCTAATTGGTTTAATGAATTACATCTCATTTATTTGAATTCAAATTTATTTTAATGACTTAGTATTTACTAAAAAGATATAATCTTTTTTAAAAAATAAGTTTTTATACGGATTTCAATGATTGTTTTGAATTCTTAGAATTTTGTGCATTTGCAATGTACCTAAGTTAGTAGTGAGCGAAGCGACCTTGGTTTGCGAAGCAAACCATATAAGATTGCGTAGCAATTTTCGGGTGTTGGCGAGCGTTAGCGAGCAGGGGGCTCAGCCCACTAGTTACTAATAAAAGCTAAGCCTGTTTTGTTTACATTGCTAATACAACTTAATTTCACACTTATTTTACTTTCTACCGGTGTTCTGGCGATTTTTCTCATATTTCGGTGATTAATACAGAACTAATGATCCAATTTAAGTAAAATTTGGTATGGAGTTACATTTATACAATACAAACAAAATAAACATTTTAATAAGCGCGCATCATTGTGAGTAACATCCCTCGGAATCAAAAAGTATGAAGCAAAGGTTTCAGAATTGAAAAAATATATATTAAAAAACAATTAGTCCTATCAGAGTTAATTTTAAATTGTATTCAGGTCTCCCGCTGTAATTTTATGTAGAAAGTAAAACTGTTTAGGAATTCCTGTGGCATTTGGTTCCTTCGTTCTGCCAAGTGATTTTAAAAAACTTGTTGTAGTAAGCAACTTCTTTTTACTTGATTTAAGCTTCATAACTTTTCCTATAATTGAAAGCATTCTTTATGCGAATAACGATTTATACATTTGTTCTGAACTTTTTTTTACTCTCATATTTATGACTTACATCTGTCAATAATATTACAATGTATGCTGTAAACCCAATTATGAAAGACGCTGCATATATTGATCTATTTTAATTTAGCATAACAAACTTTTTTGTGGCCAATTTGCATTATCACATTTAAAAATTTGTATTGATATTGCAAGGAAAATAATTCAAAAGAATCGCTCATAAATGACAGACTTTTAACCTTTGTACTTCAAAAAAAAATATTGTTTCAAGTTGACGGTTTTCCGATATTAAATAACTATATTACAAAAAAAAATCCAGAATGTATTAAGATTCGCAGTTTGACAGACTTTAATTTGTCCATTTTTTTCGAAATGGAAGTAAAAATATTCAACCATGTACACGCATTTCATTAAAAAAAAGAAATATTGATTAAAATACATTTTTTCAGACATCAAATCTTATTAATACTAGTTGGAAAAGTACTTTTAGAGATAAATAGCCTCTTTTTTTAGTTATCTCGAAGAAATTTCTTTGTTATTTGCATACATATGAAGTCAGTTTTTATATAACATTTCCTTTATTTAGTTTTCCAAAACAAATCAAATAACTAACCAGTTATGAATTTGTTATGTTACAAAAATTAACTAGTTAAATCTAAAGCAGTTCATTTGGGTACCACATGGAAGTAAGTACATCGAATCTTCACTACCAGATTAAACGTTTAGCCCAGAAGGAAAAACTAAACTTGATTGTATTATATAGAGCAAAATGAATCAAAATTATAACTGGATGAAAGTATACAACAGTGCAACGCCTTTGGAAGTCTTACCTCTGTCTGAGAAATATTCAAACAAAAAACCAAAAATTCCAAACAGTGCTTTTCCAATTACATTCATGATTATGTTAGTCATCGGGTACCCCTTTTCTTTGAAATCTTTTCAGACAAATAAGAAGATTTCATCATTGGCGATTAAATTCTGGTGTGCTTTAATGATAGTAATGAAGACAATTTGTATGACTCTTAGCATGCTTTATGCCCATCTGCTTTTACCACAAACAGCAGTTAGATACTGTTACCACGGCTTCTGCATTTTCGTGCACATCAATATGTGGATTATTATATATAAGCGAAGTAAAATCTGTGGAAGAATTAGAAAGATTTTTCGCCTTTCGGTTTTGCTCGATCCACGAATATACGTAGGAGGGCGTTACATGGCATTACAATGCTTGTACATGGGGATTCTTAACATATCTTTAATAGTAATTACTACATTGTTCTTTTATGACTTGCACTGGGAAGCCATTTTAAAAGGATTTTCAATGTATTTCGAAAAAGAAATTAGCAGCATCAAAAACTTGACCTGGCTGGTAATATTTTCACTGATTTTCACCCACAACATGAATATGGCAACTTCATTCGCCGTGCTTTTGCTTTGCCAGAACACGTTTTTTTCTGTGAATAAAATTATTTGCCTTTATGGTGAGAACTTTAAGAACGAGCTCGCTCAAGATCGAGACACCAATCGCATAATTTTGCGTTACACCAATCTTTTTAAGCAAATTTACCATTGCGCAAGAGATGTGGACAGAATCTTGAGTGTGATTCTGTTTTTCGTTTATGGTTCCATGCTCAGCAATTTCTTCAGCACTGTCAGTGTTCTTGTCTCGAATTCTCCCATGTTAAAAAATCCGTTAGCAGTTGGATATACTGGTGTGACAGCAATATCTACTCTCACTATATTTTTCCTGCTCACAATCAGTGGTTCAAAAGTGACGCATGGAAGCGAAATTCTGACAGATGCAGTGGTTACGAGCTCGGAGAAGTTCGCAAAAACGTCGCCAAATCAGAAGACTTTGGAATTGTTCTCCTTGCTGGTTAACAATATTCGGGCATCAAACCTGGCAATTACAATCTGGGGCATGTTTTCTGTTCATAAAGGATTCATCATGAACATTGCAAGTGTCTTAGTAACATATGGTATTCTCATGTATCAGTTAGATGCTTTAAAAAATGCTTGAAGCAAACAAAACGCAGCTAATAAAAGTTCTTTTAAATGCTTCACAAACTAGCAATATTTTATATTTCCATGTATTATCAGTTTTCATATGGCAACATCTTCTGAAATCTTTATTGGTTAACCTTCCCACGCTCGCCCGCGCAAATTTTGCAAATTTTGTTCTTAATGGAATTTTGCATATCGCAGCTGAGACATCTGAAGGTCATTTCTATTCCTCTTTTGAACCCTTCTCAAAATCATGGAATGTGCCAACTGGAAGTCATGTGACAATTTTTATTTTTAATCGAGGTTTGATGCTACGTGGTAGTTTGTTCTTAAAATTTACGACACAGGCGTGGTCGTGGGTGAAAATTCGAAATATATTTCTTTTTCAAGTGTTCTGTAATTTTGTGACAATAATTGGCGTGTATTATTTTAATTTGTATAAAATCGAATCTATAATTTTTATATCGGTTTTCATGGCAAAAAAATATATACCATCAGGTGATTTTTTTTCCTCGCTTTCTTCTAGAATCGACTGACGAAGAAAAAAAAGGGAAGGAAGTATTTGGATTTGAGATTGTTAGCGATTGGAGTGAAGGAGATATAGAAATAATTATAAAAGTAGTGAATCCAAACAATATATTTCGGGCAATTATGATACTAATAATTCAGGGGAAAGAAATGATGATAAAATGCTCGATGTTGGCAAGGATAAATCTTCTAAGTGGTGAAAAGTAAAGTATGCAAACTGCTGAAAAGCGAAAAAGAGGAATATAGTAAAAGTGCCTCCTGGCCTTAATCACCATGCCAAGGATATAGAGAATGAAATATAATTATTTCTAAAAATAGTTGAAATAAACATGGTTGATGAAACTTTGGGGTGTACAAATAAATATTTAAATTTGTTAAAACATCAAGAGATAAAAACTCAAGAGACAGTCAAGTAAAATTACTTAGCTCGCGTGAAGGAAGGTCAATACCCTATTGGAACGAAATTTTTTATGAACATGTTCTAGTTTGATTTATATATCTTCACAAAATAAAGTCTAGTATTTGTAAAATTAAAACTGCACTGAAATATTACGTTTACCACAGTCACGCCATTGGTCACGAAATTGTGAAGCCTTAACCTTCATTATTCCCCTGGCCCACAATGAGCTGTTCCGGGAATGCTTTACTTAAAATATTACGTAGTGAAACACTGTAAGCGTGACAATTTATCAAATTAATATTTTGCCTAACCTCTATTTTATTTATTACTTATTTATCAAACTGGCTTTGTCAAAGCGATATTTTGTCAATTAAAAATTTTATCAACACATTTTTCTACATAATTTTGTAGAAATATATTTTTCAACAAAGATATCGAAAATTTTACAGTCTAATTCTTGTTTATATGCTTCGTAAACTCTCACATTTAATTAACAACAAATTTAAAAACTAAAATCGCTTCTCGTACTATGTCAATCTTCTTTTAAAAGTTGATATCTGAAATAAGAATACATTTCGATTCAACTATATATTAAGCAAGAATACATAGTTTAACTACTTTAAAATGACAAAAATCCATTTCTTTGTTTATTTCTCATCGAGTAACCAAAACACCGAGTCTCTGAAAATGATAAGCTGTATGAGCTACTACTTCAATAAAATTGAACTTAAATTCATGGTTTGTTGCATATTTCTTAGGAAAATAGTTATTTACTTCCAGTAAGTTCAAAAAGTAGTTACAAAATTAGTCAACAGATGGTACTGATGACTGGAAGACAAGCTAAAGGCAGATTTCGATGCAACCACCAGTTTTAGCAGCAACATGACACAGTCTTAGAACAAAATTAACTGACACATGCAAGTGTTCCAGTCACATTTGGCAAAACCATATCGCTGGTTCAAAGTTAAAACGACAATTCTGAAAACATAATTAGTGTTGTTTGAATGAGAAGTGAGTGCAGAAATGTCGTTTTAACTTTGAACCAGCGATATGTTAAAGAACTTTTGTAACTAATTTTGAAATTCGTTTTTAAAAAAATTATCTAGTTTCTAGATCAAAATGAAGCTGAAAACGGTTTATTTACAGCTCTCCCAGTTATTTTTGATAAACTTGATATTAAAAAAAAGTAGACCTTTGTCCGATGAATTAAAACCTCAACATAAGAAATAAAAGTTACCAATCATAAAACACAGGAAATGACATTCCGTGAAATTTTACAGACATTTAGTTATCTTTCTCTTTTGAAGTATTTTAAAGTTCATGACTATTAAAAATTGACTGTTTTTTAAATATTAAATAATGAAGAACAATGATAATCAACCATTAAAATCTATTCCATTCCTCTATCCTCTATTCCATTCCTCTATCCTCTATTTCATTTCAAGATTCATTGCATCCAGTCTAGTCATGCAGTGGATTTATAAGAGGGCACTTATTATTTATGAACGCATAGAATATCTGACATTCCAAAATTACAAACTTTTTATCAATATTTTAATTACAAACACAAAAAAGTATTTGGTTTGTCATTTTCGATTTAAGAAAAATATTTGTATCCATCCCTTGATTGTTGTTATCAGATTAATATATGAGCAATAAAGTAGTTACATTTCTTAAGTTCAAGGCAGTTTGGCAGGTATTTAGAGAAAAAAAATATTCCATGCCTCATAACTCGGACCGAGGAGGCTATGGACGACTCGCCCACGCCCACATCGGCTCCATCTCCACACATCTGATTTTGAGATAATCATATTATATTTAAAATAGATTGTATTTTGTATAGATTGAAAATGTATTTCGCAGAAAGTTATATATATATAACTTTCTTCAAAATACATTTTATTATAATTATTAATATTCACTTTATGGGTCTCGTAAAGTATATGAGACTCGCGATATATGAGATACAATGGGAAAAAGTAAACTGCCTGATATTATAAGTGTTAACATGTTTTATTGATTAGCTTTAAACGCTTGAAATACGCAAGAACATTCAGTTAACAAAAAAGCATTTACGTATGACTGTAACTTACCATGGTGTATAAATTTTTTTATATTTTATAAATATCTTTAAATTGGTTGATGACTCGTACAATGCTTCAATCAACAATGATATGAAGTATGCTGTTAAGTTTATTTATAACTCATTGAATACCTGCTCTTCATACGTGGTAAAATTAACAAAGTACGAAAAATAAACAAACTTTGTTAATTAAGATTTCAAAATCATGTAGAAAGCAGAAGGACGAGAACTGACACAGTTTATAAAGCTTAAAATTATTTTTTTTTTCATTTTTATTTATGATCATTTGTTGCCCTTTCCGATAACTTTTCGTTTTGAGATTAAGTAAAACCCATTTTTAGAAGTTAATCTCAGCAAAATAAAGATTAATTGTATCACACGTGGCCTAATGCTGATGCTCGTGAGCAACTCATGACGTTTAAAATTTATCACAGTTAAGCAATTTTCTCCTGTACTTGTCCATTTCGGAGAGGCCGTAAATAACTAATTGCCACAGTACCTATTACGGGTACCTTGGTACCTGCAGTAGTATATTTAACAATAATAGTAGGGGAGAGTGGGGTCAATTGTAACATTTTTCACTTAACTATTTTTAACTAATAAAAAATAAGTTCTAAAACCCATTTTTAGAACTTAATCTCAGCAAAATAAAGATTAATTGTATCACACGTGGCCTAATGCTGATGCTCGTGACCAACTCATGACGTTTAAAATTTATCACAGTTAAGCAATTTTCTCCTGTACNCTTGTTACAATCGTCCCCACTTACGGGGTCAATTGTAACAGTTCATAAATTCAACTTAAACATAGTTTATTATACATATTATCATAGTTGTGATATATTTTTTTATTGAGCAAAATAGTAGTGATATTTTAGGAGTAAAAATAATAATGAGCAGAGACCTAAAGGGTTAAACTTTTAACTTTAAGGGATTAAGAATTTTAATTTATGCTGTGAAAGGTGACAAATAAAATAATGCACATGCAACATAATATAAATGATATAGGAAACTATTGGTGGTTCTTAAAGAGTTAAGTAATGGTTGTAAACATAAGATTATTTATTTTCAGCTGCTACAATCGTCCCTTTACTTATAGTTACAATCGTCCCCATGACGCCATTTCAGCTTCATTTGTTAAAAACAATGCTAGTTAATTACCAAAACTAATCTTTTTTTTAAATGTTAATTAAGGTGTCCACTTACATATTCGGCTAACAATTTTTATTTGTTTAAACAAAATTACTTAGTTACAATATAATATTCTAATGCCAATAAAAGTACTAACGTAGCGTGAAAATATCTTTTGTGATATAATTCTTTCAAAAGCACATAAAAATGGTGGCCAGCAGGGGTGTACATGTAGATTTATTAAATACACCTTGTGCGCCACCTAGGAACCAAATCTAGAACCCGACACTCGAAATTTTTGCTCTGTTACAATCGTACCCTGTTACAATTGACCCCACTCTCCCCTACCTGTTACCAAATTTACTTAACATGGGCTTCAATAATAGCATAGGAATTTTTTGACGGCTCCTCTAAACGAATAAGTAAATTTTTTTCGCTAATTTTACTTCTTAGTGCAAAACTTTTATTTTATTTCAGTTACTGTTGATTTGTTCTACAGAAAAACGTTCTAAAAGCAAAACTATATATAATAATAAACATGTGATTTCAGATAATTTTAAGAAGACTAATTTGGTGACGTAGTCTTAACATTCCACGTTGATCATTGACCATACCAGACCATGATAGAACTTGATTGCAACCGTCTGTCTAAACTTAATCTGTAGTAAAAAGCTAACTAAATACGTTCATCATAAAAATGTTGCGCTATAAGATAATATCATGCAGTTACATTGCAATAAATAATTACCACTTTCAGTTTTAAAAGCTTTTAATTTTAAATGATTGTCGAAACCGAGAACTTAATAATAGTACATAATAGTACATTATAAAAAGGGACAAAAAAGATAGTTTCATGATTCATTTATAATTTTATAATAATTATTTGCAATTTTTAGTTTCATAAACTTTTAATTTTCAATAACAACCAAAATTATAAAGAACCAAAACAACCAAAGTTGCAGATAATATTATTAAGGAGAGAGAATAATTAAATATTACAGGTAAATAAAACTATAACTTTTATTCATTTTATACTAATGACAGTCAAATATATCGAAGTCTTCTTTGTTAATGACTGGTCATGTCATGTGATTTTTTTGTGTCCAATAAGAATGAATCATAAACAGTAACAAAGCGATTTTAGACATTTGCCTTGTGATGCATAAACATTCAGAGAGACACACTGAAAAGTTAAAATTGCATCATTAATTGATTTTCTTTGTTGCTACAAATAAAACATAAAAG
Source organism: Parasteatoda tepidariorum (assembly GCF_043381705.1). Classification (NCBI taxonomy): domain Eukaryota; kingdom Metazoa; phylum Arthropoda; class Arachnida; order Araneae; family Theridiidae; genus Parasteatoda; species Parasteatoda tepidariorum. The sequence goes on along the minus strand of NC_092208.1, from coordinate 48,750,793 downwards.
GCTTGATGACATTTTTGTAATTAATTGTTGTTAGTTACAGAATAAAGGCGATGTAGAACGTGTAACACACTTTAGCAGAACACATATCGTATTTTTTTTTTATTAACACAAACAAGCAGTGAGTTTTTGTGTTGATTGATTATTCAGATGAACATTTTTTTCCTAAGCTTGCATGCGATATGAGTATATAGACTTTTTTTATTGCTCACAAAATTCCATTATGTTGCTTAAATTATTCATTGGATTACTATACATTTGCATTAATATGAATATAGCACAAAAAGAATTTTTCATTATCGGGAAAGGAAAGGAAGTGTTATTACAATATTGATTTCGATTCACCTCAATTAGTATTTAAAAAATATTTATTTTTAGCTTCGAATAGTGTAAAAATTATGTCACTTCAAATCATCATGTAATATATAATTTGTTTAACAATGACTCAAATAGGTAATGCAAATAGATACGTGTTTTGGAGTATTAATTTATTTAAAATATAGCCTTGGTATAGCATAGCATATCACATTGCAGCAAGATTCAATGTTTTTCCTAGAATAATTTTTCAACTCTTTCCGTAACAGCAAATTTCGGTTTAAAATTTTGGTCGGTCTGAAACTTAGCAAGTGCGATCTTAGACAATGCATTCTAAGTGAAACGACGTACTTTATTTCTTTGTTGTTTATAGGATAGTGACAGTAAGCGCTTAAACCAATTAGTTTTACATTTCTAGAGGTTAGTAAAATTTCCAAACTCTCTACACTGCACCAGAGGGGTTAAACAGGAATTAATATTACAGAACAAAACGAATCAAAACCTCTATTGGTTAAACGAAAAAGTTACGAATCTGGAAGTTAATATCGCATCTGAAAATTATGCATCTAGAGTTGGAAGTGCTTTGCATGAAAATTATTCCAACAGGTAGGCAAGGATTGAAAACATCGCTTTATCTTTTACATTCAAGATTATGCTTACCATAAAATATCCTTTATGTTCAAAATTTCTTGACGCAAATGAAATGACGTTACCTATGGGTATTAAGTTTGGTGCACTTTAAATACAATAATAATTTTGAATCAATCCAGAAGACAAGGAAATTCCTAGATCAGTACCCCCAGAAGTATGATCTGTTACGGAAACATGGAAACCTTTGCGACTCGACAGATTTAACGAACATCAGTCACCATTTACTACGCGGGGAGTCTTCGGTCGGCGGGAATCGAAATCAACACCTTTTGGACATCGTAAATCCAAAAACTAGGCCTGCTTTTCAACAACGGATATAAAAATAAAATATAATAATAAAGACAGTATTTGCGATTATGGGTTTGAACTATTAATTTCTTATTTTATCAAAAGCAACCCTCAGATATCCACATTACAGATTCACTATTTTTGTACAAATCTATCTGTGGTTAATTATATAGAAAGGAAATAAATTTCATCGGGAAGATTCGTCACCTTTTGAATATTGTATTTTTTCGTACGTATTTTAAACAAGAAATTGGTGAAATTAGGCTCTTTTCTTGGATGGCTATATTTACACTCGAGGTCTGAATATGGCATGTAAGTTCTTCTATTTTACCAATATACTTTCTCTTCGGCTTATAAGATGACACCGAATAGCATTTTTTTTCCCTGAGGCATGAGATTTTTTTAAACGGATCTCGGATTGTTCACATCGTTGATTTCAAATTCGCAATCAGTTTCACTCTCCAAGCTATAATTTTTTAATGACATTTTTGGTCTATTTTTTGTTGAGTTTAAGTTTAAGAACGTTATATACCACGGGGGACTCATAAATTTACGATACACTTCTAGGGTTGTTAGGGCACATCATCAGGATTAAAATGCTATAGAAACCCATGATTGGAAATTTCGTCCACCCCTAGAGGTGCTTCCCCATTACAAATTGTTTCTCCGTGTGCTTCTGAACAGCTCATAACAGAGAAGCGCTTCTAGCCGTGTACGACGACATTTCTGGGCAAGAGTTCCTATGCCATTTTAATTCTGATAATGTGTTTTAAATCCCTTAGAAGTTTATCGCAAGAGCTACGAGAACCCTAGTTACATATAAAGCTTTTAAATTTGCACATTTCTTAAAAAACAGACTAAAAATGTCACTTAAATAATATGTAGCTTTAGGAGCAAAACTACTTTCAGATTTGAAATCTACACATAAGTTAGGCATGATCAAGTATTTATTTAAACGCAACAAAATATTTATTTTTCCGTGTAATTTTTCTTTATGTTAAAAACTTCAAAAACGAACTAGCTCCAATAGCACGTACAATGTGATTTTTCTTTAGAAACACTAATCTTTACAAGCCATTGCATACTATTGCATAAAAGATATTGAAAATATCTTGAGAGTTAATTTATTCATTATTCCATAGTCAGAAATTTCTCCAGCGCAATAAGCATTTTCAGTTACAAGAATCTCATATTTAAAAACCCATACTTATTTATTTATATTTGTTTGACAGCAGTATCCCAGGGCTAAAAAGAATAGAAGGGCTGGTTCACTCCTTCGAAGAAATTTTCGCCTCCCCAAACCACCGATTTTCGCCTGTGACGTCACGATGGCGCAAAGCTTGAACTTTTACTTCAAGAACGGAGCGTTCGATCTAACTATCTCTAACTTAAACGCTTGTTAATTGCAAATAAGCTACCTAATCTTTCATAAAAAGTATGCATAGAAATGAAAAAAATCAGAAATAGGCTGTTATTTAACAGCGGAATTGTTAGAAAAAGCGTTTGAAAAATGCGCAACAAAAAACATAGTTTTCAAAAATACTGATGTTCTAGACAACATTGAAGATATAATGCATGACTTAACTAACTACATTCCTAAGTCTTGGGATATTACTTCAATTTGGGAAACAAAATTATCAATTCTTAAGAAAAAGAAGAACTGAATTATATTGCTGGTTACATAGCATTTCGCCTTTAAAATATTGATACAAAATTAGAAATAACATCTTCTCAGTACATCCAACAACAGGGGAGCAATACGGAATGGATAAGTTTTTCAAAGGTAGGATTGATCATTCCAACAGGAGCATGGATGGAAGTGTGTCAGGAAAAGTGTCATCAAAGAACTTATAAATGAATAAGAGGGACGATATCCTGCTGTGAATAAAACAACAATACGCTTATTTTGTAGTCTAAGAACTTTTATAAGAATTCGCCATCAAAATAGAAACCACCCCGTTACATCAAAAAGAAAGGCAGTCGAAAAAATTTTTAAAAAATGGATCAAGTCAAAGAAAATAAAGACTTAAATGAAAAGTGTAAAAAATCGTTAAAATTCTCCTAGTTAAAATTCTCCTAATTTTCTAACATAGTTTTTAATGTATTCATTCTAAATATTTATGATTTTTTTAAAAATTATATTCTCTTAAGTTTAAATATTCATAAGAAATTGAAAAATTTCTAATATTATTATGAACCTAAATTATTATTTTGTTTATTAATTAGAGTTTAAGGTTGTTGTTTCTTAATGAAGTATAAACAAATTACCATTAACAGCATATTTTAAAATCAGGATTCTGAATTTAACCCAACATTACAAATTATTGATATCGAACGATATGTAGCTAAAAAAGTGTCGATATATGCTTTAATTTCTTTGAATAATAAAAATTGAAACTGAAAATTTCAAAATAAAGTATTTATAGCGTCATTTGCGAGAACCAGTAAAAGATTCTTATTAGCTTAAAATGGTATTTATTTTAATTTTATGGCCAAGAAAATTCTTTGAAATATGTTTTTGAACGGAAATAAAATGTTAATTGTGTAAAGTTTGAAAGAGAAAGGAAAAGTCGCCAAGTCAGAAGACATTCAATTAGTTCTCTTTACTGTTTCGCAACATCGAGACATTAAATATGTCAATTATAGACTGGGGAAGGTTTTCAGTTGAAACAGGAACAAAACGAGTGTTGCAAGTGTCTTAGTAACGCGTGGTCTCATGTATCAATTCGATTCATTAAAAATTCATTGAAGCCAATAGTTACAGAAGTAGTATGTTCATTGTATATTTTAAAGGTATAATTTTTTCTTAAACAAAAAAATAATAACAATGACGAAAACACTCACAATGTTATGTTCTTTTAAGTGAATTTATGGATTGCATAAATATACTAAAATCATTCTACCTCAAATAACGTCTCCTATATTCAACAGTTTTTACCAAATATTTAATCTGATAGAATAATTTATTTATTTATTTATTTTTTATTTTTTGATGATCCTAATGAAAAAAAGGTAGGTACTGAGTAACATTCTATTCAATTTAGCGTTATAACACGACAAACTACAACAGTACATTTTCTCAGAATAAGCGTCTCCTGATTTCAATGGAGGATTTTTTTCTGACTTTTAAACTGGTTTCACAATTCATTTTTTATACCTCAGAAGACCTCAATCAAAAAATATATTGATTGGAATTTTAGTGAACTTAGGAACACCTAGCAACAAAATTAATGATGGCTCAGGGTCAAAATCAATCAGATTTTAGAGTTATTGAGGTAAAAAACTGATTGTCTAAGACAAAGAATCAGTTGTCCTGAAAGAATATTCAACAGAAGGTCTTGAAAGAAGGATGATGATAATAGCAACAAAATATACATTTGTTTACAAGGCATAATTTTTTATTTATAGAAATCAAAAAAGGAAAGTAAATTTAACAAAATTGCTAGCAATCCCATCTTTCTCTTTTTCTAATGGTAATATCTTTCTAAACCAAATAAATACGTACAGAATGTTTTTTAATTTTCTCGGTTTCAAAATGACAAATACGAGATTTAAGAAAAACGAAAGCTTAAAGTACACGTTTGCATTTACGTTTCAAGATTTTTTTTTTTAGGTTCGTGAAGAAGAGAGAGAGTGTTTGTCAAAGATTCGTGACTCCTCTGCGACAAAAATCTTAAATATCCACATTCTTGTGTTAGCGAAATCCTTGGAATATCTTTCTTTACTTTAGAGAGATACACTATCCTACCACAATGGAAGAGACACTTTCAATTTTTGATTTTTTTTTCTTTTTTAAATTTTGGAATTTCTCTAGTAATACTAAGATAATTATTTTGTTACTTTAGATGTAATTAGTGCATCCGATTTTTAATGCTTAGCAATAAGATTTAAAATTTTCAGAGGTTTCAGGGAACGATATTAAATTGCGAAAGAAAACAAGTATTTTTGATCACCCTATGTCAGAAAATCAAGCAATAAATTTGTAACCAAAACGGATGACTTTGGTTGTTATTTGTAATATCTGGAATCCATTTATAGAAGAAAAAATACATTTTCTTATGGTAAGGAAATAAAATCGTTTGCGGCAATGATATAGTTCCCTTACTCCAGTGTTTCCCAAACTTATGACTTTTGCGAACACTTTCTAAATTTTTCGTAATGCTGTGTTCCACTGATAAAAAAAAATTATGTATTTTTTACTATAAAAAATTGCACTGAAGCTAAAAATCACAACTGGCTGTTGACACTACTAAATATTAACTGTTAACTCTGCAAAAAATAGCCAATAGAAAAATACGCAATCGTAAATTTTCATGGCCAGCTTTGTTTTTGAATAATATTTTTTTAAATTTTCGTTTGTTGCAAGAAAAGTATTTCAAATAAGAACGCGTACCCCTCTAAACTGCACCCGTACCCCTGGTGGTACGCGTAGCACACTTTAGGAAACAATGCCCAACTCCAATAAACTGTGATGGAAATACGACATAAACAAATTTGAATGATTTAAAAAGGTTAAACAAAGTATTTTTTCTATTTAAAAAACATTGTTCAAAATTGTTATGAAAATTATATTTCATAACTATTTCTTTAAATTTATCTGGTAAAAAAAATACATCTACGAAATTAATATAAATCAAGTAAGAGCGTGCAAATGTGTTTCAAAAAAGTTATTCTTCAATCTTTTCTATTTTATTTGATATATTGCACAATTAAAATGCCACCGAATCTCTGGAATGAATAATTTTGCGTAATTTCCGGATTTGGCATATTTCGCCAACGATCCCAGCGATAGACCGCCAACCCTAAACAAATATTAGTAGAGACATGTATGTATGAGCTGTGTGACGTCACATTACCATGGTGATTAATCATAGCTGCCATGTTAGAAGCGCAGGAGTGATCAGCTGAGATGTTGTTCTGGGTTTCCGAATATATTTGCATTTTCTCCCGATAGGGCGAAGGAAATGCTTTTATTGAAAAGGAAACAAACAATAAAACAGTTTTAATTTCGAATTCAATTTCTGGGAGCTTGTGTTCCAGTTGATTGTCTTTTGTTCGGAATTCGAGAGATTAGATTATTTGCAAAAATAGCACAACGCAAAATAAATAGTTGAAACCGAAGTTTCGTATTAAAATATTATGCAAAACAGTATCGATCTTTCACCACAAATTGAAAATGCTTACACTTTTAAATGAAAAAATATGTCTTATGTATATATAAAAATTATTGTTTAATTTGATTATTAGCAATAATTTTCAAAACTCAATCGTTGATATTTCCTTTTTCCATATTTTTTCTTCTTAAATTTACATAATTCATATTTAAACCTTCCGGCTTTTTTTAATATTTTTCATACAAAAATTAATTTAATCGTATGGGTATTTTAAGCATTTATATAAATAACATTTAAAATTATCTTCGTTTTAATCTTTCTACTTAGAAACAGTAGATCTTTATAACTTTTGATTTAATGATTAAAATATTATGTCCTAGCTGATCTAGTCTCTTAATGGTTAGTGGAGATTACCTGAAGAGAACACAAGAACGTTATATGGCAGAAGATAATTATTTTTTAAACAAATTCGAACTTGGAGAAAAAAAATTCCGTTGTAATTACGGTACTGTATGATAATGATATTTTTGGTTTTTTTTTTTAAATAAACAAATAAAAATACATAATTTTGGCAATAAAACCCCAAATATAAGGTATTTAAACCTTTCATTTGGTAGTTTTACCGTTCGTATGCTATGATATAAGATTATTTATTACTTTATTTAATAATGATTGAAAATCAGGTTGCCGTGGAGCCATTTTGGCTAACTGCGTAGCCAATAGTTGCGGGCTCGAATCTCGTTCATAGCATGGATGTTTCTCTCTCTGTGTTGTACCCCGATGTGTGAATGTGGCCCACCCTATTTACAGGTATCCATAACAGTGTGGCGTTTGTAATGTTGCTTGCCCCTGTGACTTAGTTTCACGGGTGCACACCGGGTAACGTTAAATAAACAACACTTCCAACATATTCTGAACGAGAGTTTAGTGAATGCCGTTCGAAAAGGAAATGATTGAAAATATCTTGAATTGTTAAAATATCTAAAATGTGCATTATTTTAAACTATGTAATTTTAGAAACCAGATTCAAATAAATTTTGAACGTAATCAGTCAAATATTGTTTAAACAGCAAAATTTTGAAAAAAATTTGAACATTTAAGATTTTATTTCTTAAGAAACATTCGATCGATTCAGTTTTATTGTAAAAACTTAACATGGTTTAAAATTATGTTTTCATTTGTGTACCTTACAATTCAGAACATTTAGTATCATTAATGAATTAGATAAAAAAAAGCAAATAATTAATCATAAAATTTTTACTTTGCATTGAATCATTTCTGATTAACCAGTTTTATAACTGTGAACTTACAAAACTTTTTTGATACGCTTAAATAGTCCTAAATATAAAGTAAATAAAATATTGCAGGAAAAAATTATACTTTCAAACGCTTTTTTGATTAATGGGACTATATTTTCTAGACAGCAACTTAACTTCCAATGTTTTTATTTTGAAAAATCCTGCCCTGTTAAAAAATATGAATGTTTATTCAGAAAAGCAAATTTTTGTGTTATAAGCCAGTGTAAAAATTCATGGTTTTTTAAAAATCCATGATCATCTAAACTAGTCTTAAATCGAATGTAGAATAAAATGTTTCGTTCTTCTTAAATTTTAGTTTGTTACGTATCTTACCTAATATTTGTTTGGGTAAAAAAAAAGTATCAATTTCAAAGTTATCGGTAAAATGATTTCAGCTTTTCTAAAAAATCATGCATGTTTAAAGTTTGTTCTGTTTTCTGTAAACACTGTATAGTATTCACAAATAAATATTATTTAAGAAAGTTATCTGAATCAGTTCTAGAATGATAAGACTGAAGAAAGTAACTCTTTTGAAGATTTCGTAATGGCACGTGTGTATCCTTTTGAAACTCAATATTGTTATGCATATGAATGCATAAATCTATTAATGATCATATTGTTATGAATACACAAATCAATTAATAATCAAATTTGAAAAAAAAGTAATGCATGTTCTTTATAAGCATCTATCTCGGTGTATGTAAAAGGCGAAAAAAGTTCTAGTAAAGTTACCGTTCTATTTAGTATACATATCTGATAAATAAACTATAATTGTAATTAATAAAACCGAAATATACGGTATTTGAACAATTTATTTAGTCTTTTTTTCCTGCTCTCATGGTAACGGTTTACCGGAAGTTCTGGTTTTTCGAAATTATAATTCTTATTACCACACATTTAGCAAAAAATAAAATATAAAAACAAGTTAATGTAACAAATTTAGCAAAAAATAAATAAAACAAGCTAAAAAATAAATAAAAATATTTGGTCATTACCGTACAGTACGGTAATTTAACCACAATTTTTTTTCCACGTGTTAATATGAAAAAGAATTGTTGAGTTTTTAAATGTACACCAGTTAAAAAATATGAATTTTCTTCTTAGAAGTTTTTGATTAAAGATGATTTGAATTAAAATTTAATGAGGACAAAAATTTAATATCAGTTTCTAGTACATTTTTTTGTAACGTTTTCGCTCTTTAAAACATTAGTTTGATATTTATTCTTTTCTACTTCAAGAGTATTAAAAAATCATCAAATAATACTTTCAATTTATTTCTTGTTAGAATTTCAATTAAACCCACTGTTAGAATTATTACTCTAAAATTATGGTAAAATAACCGATAGCAGCCTGTCCATCCGATGAACTGAGAAGTTAACGGTAAAGAACGTTTTTGACCTTTACGGTTCTGAACCTGTTTTCAACTAGTATGTTTATAAATTTCTGAATGCAAAACTTTACTGTCTTTAACCATTTACTTATATCATGGTTTCAAAACCGTTAAAGGGACATTTATCGGGAGATAGGAGCTAGGCTATAAAATTGGTGTGATAAAATTCTGGTTCTCAACTTTTAACCGTTATTAGGTGAGAGCAGTTAATAAACGGTATTACTCACAGTTAACAGTTTGAACAACATTTTATTTATGGTTAGCTGACTGTTTTGTTTGAATATGGTAAAATAAATACTAAATAAATTGTTGTTTAACAATTTTTTCTGGGGAATTTCTAATAGTGCATCAACTCCCAAGATTTACAAAATTTTAACGTATCAATTAGAATTACTTTGTTCAAAATCATAGATTGTAAAAAAGAATTACTTGTCTAAACAAAGCAAATTCTGGCTTAAAATTTTTTTTTCTAAAGAGATACACCAATTCGGAAGCTTCTTCATAGTCACCAATTTAATGGGAAAATAAAGTTTTACTTTTACAGATTACAATAGGAATAGCATCAGCTAAAGTTAGAATCATTCAATCCTTTTCTTTAAACTATTAAAGAAACTTATTTTCTTATAATCTTAACATCTTTCACTACAAAGTATGCTTTTTTTCATATGACAGCTTTAATAAATTTTATTTATGGGCATGCTGCTGTTCTTCGGCGTTGTAAACAATGCCGAAAATTAATCATCGCTGCATGATATAATTTCACACATTGTGTAAACATTGTATCCGATAGCTGATGACAAACAGACAAAATATGAAATATAAATATTCCATAATTTTCATTAATATTGTAAAGTTGAAAGTAATTTCTAGTTGAAACAGGTAGGTGCGCATTTTGCTTTTCTTCTTCTTTTTTTTAATGAGAAAAGCATAATTTTTTAGTATTCGCCATGTATTATTAATAGTAACCAAACAGACCAGGGTAATAATATGTCCAAGATGTGTAAGCCCTTGCCCGATATTCCCTATAGATCACTTATATTTTTTCCAATCAGGTATTATGATCCGTGATAGCACAGGGGTTAGATCGTTCGCCTTTCAGTGAGGTGTACGGGTTCGAATCCGAGGGATGACTGGTCAATACGAATTCCGCAATCCAGCTTGCACCAACCACAGTGCTGACGTAAAATATCCTCATTGGTAGACAGATCATGGGTCTGAATCTATTTTCTATCAGGCTAACCATGGGAGGCTTTCGTGGTTTTACCCTCCACGTAACGTAGATGCGGGATAGTTCAATTAATAAAAATCTCCACGTAGGCTAACTTATTCTAATGTTTGATAGAGGAGTTCCCTTGTCTTTTGCGTTAGGTTCAAAATTACAAGGCTACGGAGTTGAATATTGATAGTCTCAATCCCCGAATTACGTCAGTTGTTCAAAACTGGTTATAATATAATCGGGTATCATTAACCATAATCCTACTAAATTTTTGCTGCAGCAGAAATTTATTCACTGAACAATTATGTTTTAATTCTATTTTTGCTTTTTCTCGCTTAAAAAATAATTGCTATTTTCAATTTGCTTGTTTTTCATTTTAATTTCTTCATAAATTCAAAAAATACGCAGTAAGAGCTGCCTTGACGGAGCATCCTACATTTATCGATATCGTTAAAAAACATTGAAGCGTGTAGAACCATAAATGAGGGGTGAATTTTCTTCTTTCCTAAGAAGGTTTAAATTTCACCATGTAACAGTGCAAATTATTTCCTAAATTTGAGTAACAAAAACCATGATTTTGCAGGAACCAAAATGTGCAACACATAAAAAACGATTGTATATTATATATAACTAATTTTTTCGCTAAATGAAATTGGATAGACTTTAATTTCGCACGAAAACCAATAAAACTTAATTTTCGTAATAATCGATAAAATATAAAGCGTCTGAAAATTTCCAGACTCATTTGATGGAGATCTATTTTATAAGTAGTAGACGAAAACGATTTCGCTTGATTATTTCGTCTAGCGAGTGTCTGGGATAATAGGCAATTCATAGAATATTTAATGAATAGTTTCATGTGACAAAAAATTAATGGAAAGATTAGTTAGAAGGATTTCTTAATTAACGTTTCATAAATAATCACATGAAACGATGCCCACACGTGTCAATAAAAAAATATCTATATATATATATATTTCTCTTACACGTTGACAAAAAAAGCCTCATTACAACTCCCCGAATGGCAACGCTAGAAAATCGACCAATGAGTGCCGCTAAAAATGTCGCATGCCAAATCTAGCTGAGATGGCTCAACATGTAGCGCTTTTTTAGCTAAGAACTCATTTTTTAACTTGTTTTATTAGCTACTTCACTTTTATTCTCCAAAACAGAGTTTTTTTTGGCCTCTGGGGATAGCGCACTCCCTTTCCAATGAGATGACCCGGGTTCGAATCACAGAGATGGCTGGTAAATACGAATTCCAAACCAGGCTCGTAGCGTCCACAGTGCTGACGTAAAATATCCTCAGTGGTAGACGGATCATTGGTTAGACTCTCTCCTCGCCGTCAGAGCAACCAAACAGAGGTTTTGGTAGTTTTCCTCTCCATGAAACGCATTAAATGCCTCCCCATGAATTTTTTTTCCAATACTTAATCTAGGAGTTCCCTTGTCCTCAGGATTGGGTTCAAAATTACAAGGGTCCGGAGATGAGCATTAGTAGTCATAACATTGGTAGCCATACACTCAAAATTGGGTCTGCTGTTCAATGACGGTTATAAAATTAAAAAAAAAAAATACTTTATCGACGCATTAAATTTAATCAAAATCTTTTATTTTCTACAACATTGTAATAAAATTCTCTCTCTTGTTATAAAACAGATACTCTCTAAACGTATAAATGAAGCCTTTAAAGATAATAATACCATAGCTTCTAAAAGTATTATCTCCAAGGAAATGCGACCGCAAACGTGATTTTCGAAAAAAATATTTATATTAATACGGTTTATTAAAGGAAGAAAATATATTTTATCCTTACATACCATATTTATTAACTTTTATTTCCAAAAACTGAGCTATTATATGAACAATGGAACTTAATGAATTCTAACACAGCTGGCAATGTTATCTAAATCTTTTATTTTATAAACATTTTTACAAAATTGTATTTCTGTTACCAAGCTGCAAATCAGTTCCATTCGCTTAAAATATACATATTGAAAATAACAGACGACATGTTTCTAGTGATTTGAAACAAAAGTGACAAAAACTGATTTGAAATACAAGCGACAAAAATTATTTGAAATTTCTTACCAATTTTGTTTCTTCTCATTCACGCCTGGCAAGTCTTGAAAATGGGCACTTATTTTTGAGCTCTTTAAAGATGTCGATTGTTATTCCCAATTTGTGTATTTTTGAAGAGAATGAAGTATTTTTTTAATAAAGTAATATCTTACCGATTCAGCTTCTTGGGATTATTTAAGTTTATAAACTGTTCAAAAGTAATTTTATGACTTACAAAAATATGATCTCCTTACAAATGTAATTGCTGACGACCACAGTGCTGACGTAAAATATCCTTAGGGGTATCAATGGTCTTAGTCTCCATGCCGTCAGGGTAATCGTGGGGGATTTTCATGGTTTTCCTCTCCATATAACGCAAGTGCAGGTTAACTCCATTAAAAAGTCATCCACGAAGGCAAATTTCTTTCAATTTTTGATCCAGGAGTTCCCTTATCTTATGAATTTTGTTCAAAATTATAAGACTGTGGAGTTGAACATTAGTAGTCGTAAATCCAAAATTGGGTTGGAAGTTCAATGATGGTTTTAAAATAAAATAAGACTATATCACAAAAACATTTTTATACTTACATTAATTATTTCATATTTACATTGTTTTAAAACATTTTTATGTATACTTTTTTAACCATAAGTGGGCATATGTCCACTCATGGTTAAATTTAATTATAGTTTAAATTTTGTAAAACTTACTTGATTTTACATAGCACATAGTCCCAATATTATGGTTCAAAGTATCTATATTATGATCTGCGTTTGGCGAATTTTCCTGAAACTTTATTTCTAACATATAGCTACAACAGCTGTAAGCATTTTTTAAACAATGGCAAAATTGTTCAATTTAAAATTTTGATTTAAACTGAAAAAGGTATTAATTCAAATGACGTGAATATTTCTTCTATAAATTGTTATATTTCATAAGCAACCTCACAAATAAATATATAATTCTAAATAATAAAAAGAGGAATATGAATTTTCAAAAAAATACATTATAAAAAATTTATAATTATTTTTTTAAGATTATTTCTTTAAAAAATATCAATTCGTTGACTGTGCATTTGCAAAATGCATTTGTTAAAAGTTTGAAAGAAAGATTTTTCACCAATTAACAAACAGTCAATTAATCTCATTATGATGAATACATTAACCATTTTCTGTGTCAGAATGGGAATTAAATTGAAAGAAAAATATTTTTAGTGTGAATAAAGAAATAAGACAATCTATTGAAATCTAAAAGCCATTATGCCACCTTAATGCTTCGCATTTTATTTCGTACCCTAATCTTATTTTTCATTCTTCCATTGTGCGAATTAATGTTTTTTTTTTCTTCTAAATCTCAGTGTTCAGAACCGAAATTAAAAGAGACATTAATGTACTTAACAAAGGAACAAAATTTCTTGCCACCGAATTAAACAATGTTTCGTATTATTAAATCGCACAAAGATGTGGTGATCCTTTATGTCGTTCTTTATTCATTTTCCAGCACCTTTCGCCTTTTTATTCGCATTTTTTATGACGCGAAAACCCATTACGAGACCAGAAAAAATCGTAAAACAGACAATTTTTACTACTGTTCTCCGATTCAATCTAAAGAGGAGAAACGACATCAGGGGAGGAGGAGAGATTTCGGGGGAGCATTTTTTCTTTTTTCATTAATATTGCTGTAGGAAAATTCGGAACGAAAGGGAAAGTAGTTCCTATTCCTGAAAATATTGGCGACGTTATTTTGGCGGAATCCAGACGGATAATGTGGCAACCTTTTGTGGACTAGCAGCCAGTTCTGTCTGGAGCGATCAAATCTATGTTTTCCCCTGATCCCGGACGCTATTCCAGAGGATTTTTTTAAAGTAAATAATAGCAACCAATTTTTTTTGTAAACAAATAATGCAAGAGCTTGATATTGTTAAAGGATTTTATGCTGTTCCCAATAGTTATGTTATGGTTAAAAGTTATTTGCAAAGAAAATAGAAGGCGATAATATCCAGGAATGATAAAGCATATGGATAAATTTCTGCTCTACTTTTGAGTTTTGATTGCAAGAGCATTTATATTCGGAAAAAATGAAGGTGAGACTTATATCCCCACCCCAAACTAATAACACAACACAAAATATTTAGCCATTGCTTTTGTTCTACTCATTTCGGCAAAACGGATTTGCTAAAAATAGAGCAATATTTAAAATTTTATTATTTATCCAGCGAGAAAAACCAATTTATTTCCAAAAATCATGAATTTAATGAAACTTCTGAATAAACTACATTTCTAAATAACTCCTCTATTTATAAAATAACTTTTCTGCTCCTGTTATTAATGAAAAATGTATGTTTTTTATCCTTTTTCGAAATTAGATAAGTGTTAGCTTGTTTGATGGAAAACAACAGAGGGTCAATAGACTATTTCCCCCCGAAACTGTGGAAGTGCATAGAATTTACATCCTTTTTTTAACGAACGCTCTGATTGCTTTAGAAACTGTTCCTTTCCAAAAACGTCCGGTAATTGTTTTCCAAAAGTAGATTTCATAGTCTAGTCAGATCCTCACAAAATATGCCATGTTTGACTTTGTAATTGTAAGTTAATATCATTATGCATTTTAAGTTGAGACTTTTGCAGAAGAATGACTCTATTTCACTTCTTCATTTACTACAAAAGTTGAAAGAAGACTTAAGAAGTTTTACTTACCTTTTAAGTTTGCATTAGACGCATTGATAACATACTTGGAAACTGTACATTTGAACAGTCTCAGCTCAGAACAAAGAGTGTAGTTAATACGGAAAATTGAAAAATTTAATTAATATGCGTGAACATCATTTACTCCAACGAACATCAAGGCTTTAGGTAGTTTTTTAGTGGAGAAAGAGGAAAGTAATTACAACAAACGTGATCTTTGTTTGGTATTTATAATTCAGTCGACGTTTCCAAGCTGTGATACTTTTAATTTTTCATCTTAAATAATAATTCCTTGTTAATTAAACTTGTTCTCTTGAAAATGCACATCGGCGAAATGTTAACAATGTTGAGTTAGCGCCTACCTAAAGCATGGGAGCCACTGTTGGAAAAGGAGCTGCTCTTCTAGAAAGTCTTCCTCCAAATCAAAGTCTACATATTGTAATGCTAGGCTTAGACTCGGCGGGCAAGACAACAGCACTTTACCGTCTAAAATTTGATCAGTACCTAAATACAGTGCCAACAATTGGATTCAACTGTGAAAAAATTAAAGGAACCACTGGGAAAGCTAAGGGAACAAGTTTTCTTATTTGGGACGTAGGAGGACAAGACAAACTCAGACCTCTGTGGCGATCTTACACGAGATGTACTGACGGAATAGTTTTTGTACTGGACAGTGTTGATGAAGAAAGACTAGAAGAAGCTAGAATGGAGTTGATGAGGATGGCCAAAGCACCTGAAAATCTTGGTGTGCCCGTTTTAGTGCTTGCCAATAAACAAGACTTACCTGGTGCAAAGGATGCCAAGGAAATTGAAAAAGTTTTGGGACTGAGTGTTGAACTTGGAGCAGCACATTTGTGGCACGTGCAGCCATCCTGCGCTATTATTGGCGATGGACTGGAAGAAGGTCTAGAGATATTATATGAAATGATTTTAAAGAGACGTCGGCAATTAAAGCAAGCTAAGAAGAAGTTTATTTAAGTGTGTAATTCGTTGCTCATAACAGCTGGCGCTGTTATGGTTTTATGTTTCATTTCCATGCTTTTGGCTTTCTGGATAAATTTTAATGAAATTTCTTAGATGGTGAGCATATTTTTTAATATTTTAAAAAATTAAGCATATACAAGCTTTCTGTAAATCATACATGAATGTTGATATTTTTAACCATTTTCGTGTCCTCGCATGTTATGTAATAAAATCATAAAGTTGCGAAAGGTCTTAAACTCATGAATAAATCACAATTTTATAATTTAACATCACAAACAGTTTAAAGAAAAGAGAAGAAATTAATAGCAAATAAAATCAGTAAAATGAATCAACAATAATTCAATTTCTTTAAAGTTCCTTAAAAGAAGTTATTTAAATTCTTCAATTAAGTTCCTCCTCTTATTAAGTTCCTTAAAATAAAACCAGTAAATAGAAGTCTGAATATATGTACTACAATCACTATGAATGAGAATAAGAAATGAGTTTACCACATGCTTCAAAGTTAGAGTATTTAATTTTAACTGTCAGTTTAATGAAACTTATTTTTTCCTACACTTTAATGTTTTGTTTGATTGTTCTTTTAAGTGCAATTGTTTATTAGATTTGAAAAGATATAATATTTTGTATCTCCGTCCGCATATCCGTCCTTTTTATTTTATGTTTTACCTTGCAATACATATACAAAATCATATTTTTACTTATACCCAAATAACTGCTATAATTTCTAAAAATATTATCATAAATAAAGTAATAAAATTAAAAAAATGATTGCTATTTGTTTGCGTTCAATTTATTGTTTGATGGCATACAAGATTAATATTCATATGTGATATACATGATTTGTTTATTATGTAAGTGAGAATTTCATTCTATGAATTCATGTAACAGAAAATTGAGCATAAATGAGTAAATTAGGAATAATGTAACCTATTTTATAAAATATCTCTTCCCTTTATTGTTTATAAAAATAAAAATATATACTTTCAGTGTTTTTTTATTTTATGTTATAATAATTATATACTTATTTAGTCTTGATTTTGTATTAAGAGAAATAAGCCTTAAAGTTTCTTTTTTTTAATGTTTCATACGCCTTCTCTATACTTTATATATGAAAATACACTTCAACATTACTTTAAGTTTTAAAAAATAATTTTAAGAAAATTATCTAAAATAGCAATAAATCTATCAAAATTGTAAATTCATAATAATTAAAATTAAACCATAATTATAAATATAATTAACAATTAAAAATTAAACCATAATTATAAACATAATTAATAATTAAAGTTTATTAAACTGTTTCTAATATTTCTTTGCGATTTACTTATATTTTGCTTCTTGTTTCGATTTAATTCTCAACCAACGTGAGTATATATATGTAACAATTACATCTCTTCCAATATTAATTTTGTCGTTAATTTATTCCAGAAAGCCTCATGCTATTATTCAATCATAACATATAAGTCCATATGAACTCACTGCCTAAAACTCATATATCATATATGTGTTTGTCCATTTAAGTACTCGTTTGTTTATTGTTCGTGAAATCAACTAAAATGTTGAAAAATACATTATACAAAATTACTGCAGTATTTTTAGAATAGTCTAAATTTAAATGTATTTTAAACCTACTCCATAAATCTTCTATAATTTGTGGGGCTTTTTTTCTTTTGTCAAAAAGATTTAAAATAAGCAGTTTGTAAAAACTTATTTTAAAATTCAATTTTTTAAAAATTAAATATTTTTTACTATGTTTGTTAAAGAAGAGACTCCCTAAATAAAAACTCCATAAAGTAAAAATATTAAGCATTATTTTGATAACCGTTAGAACACTGTTAGAAAATTAGAAGCTTGAACCATTAAAATCGTTCAAAATTGCTTCAATCTTAATATGATGGCAAGTTAAAGCTTAATATTGTTTAAATTTGTTGCAATCTAAATAAACTGTCAAGTTGAACCATCATAAATTTGCGGCAACCTTAATAATGTGTTAAGTTAAACTGTAATATAGATCGAAGTTTTTTCATCCTTAATTACTGTGTTAAGTTGAACCATAATAACATTAAAATTTGCTGTAACATCAATATGGTGTTAGGCTGAACCATAATATAGGTCGAATTTACTGCATCGTTATTGGTTATTAAGTTGAACAGTAATATTGTTCAAATTGGTTGCAACACCAATATACTTTTACGTTGAACCGCATTATAGTTTGAATTTATTGCATCCTTAATTAGGTGTAAAGTTAACATACATAGCACGTTAAGTTAACATTGAAACTTAATATCATTCAAATTTGTAGCTACCTTAATATGATGTTATGTTGAACCATAATATTGTTCGAATTTATTGAATCTTTAATTGGGTATTAAATTTAAACATAATATGGAAAAAATTGTTTCACTCTTAATATATTACGTTGAACCATAATATTGTTCAAATTTGCTGTTATGGTGTTCTGTTGAACCTTATTATTGTTCAAATTTATTGCATCCTCAACTGGGTGTTAAATTGAAACATAATATCGATCAAGTTTTTGTAAATTTGTTATGTTGCACCATAATATTATTCAAATTTATTGCATCCTTAATTGGGTGTTAAATTGAAACATAATATCGATCAAGTTTGTTGTAATTCTAATATGATTTCATATTGAACCATAATGTTGTTCGAATTTATTGCATCTTTATTGGGTGTTAAGTTGAAACATAGTAACGTTCAAATTTGTTGAATTGAAACATAATATCGATAAAATTTGCTGCACTATTAATGTGGTGTTGCGTTGAACCATAATATTGCTCAAATTTGTTACAATCTCAACATAGTGTTTCGTTGAGTCATAATATTGCTTGAATTTATTGAATCCTTAATCGAGTGTTAAGTTAATTGGGACAAAGTATAATATCGTTCAAATTTGTTGCAACCTTAATATAGTATTAAGTTGAACCATAAAATATTACTCGAATTAGTTGCATCTTTAATATGCTGTTAAGTTGAAAAATAATATTGCACATTTTAAAATTGTTCGAGACACTATGATTCAACAACAATTTAACAGCTTAATGAGATTGCAAAAAATGTCCACTTTATTATGGTTCAAGTGATCGATATTAAGGTCAAGTTACCAGTACTATAGATCAACGTTGAATAGATTTTTCTGTAAGAAAAAAATACGTTATGTTGGTGTAATGCGAAAAATTGATTGCTATTATTATATTTGAAATAGAAAAGCTAAAAATGGATTGTTGCCAAAGAATATAAATATTAATTTAAGTTCAAGATTTTTAAGCTGTTTGAATGTACTGCACATATCATTGATGGGAATGATCAAATTATTGAAATATATTTATTTATGTATAGTAAAAACTATTTTGAATGTACCAACAAAGTGTAAATAATTTGATTTTTAGAAAAGATTAAGGAGAATGCTTTTGTTGTCACTTTACACTATGTTTATTAGCAAATCATTTATACTGTTGCAAAAACAGAATTAATTTAATTTAAAAAATTATAAAAGGAATGCGAGTTTAATAATTAAGCTTTAATATTTAACTTTAAAAAATTAAACTGTTGTTAAGATTGGAATAATTTTGCTTTAAAAAAATGTTAGAAATAATGCCGTTTGTCAATTCTATTTGGTTAATTTCTTTAAAAAAATTAATCTAATGCCAAAATTGGAATGATTCAATTAAAAAAATAGAATCAATACATTTATCATCATTTTATATTTCGTTAATTTTTAAAAATTTAAGCTGTTATCAAGATCAGAATAAATTAGTTCTTAAAAAAACTAGGAAGAATGCACTTGTTATCACTTTTCATTTCATTAATTATTTTAAATTTTTGAAAGTAACAAATTAAATTTTAGAAAAAGTTAGATAAATATGCTTAGAATTTTTTACTTGTTAAAATATTTAATCCGTTGAAAATCCTGCGTTAACTATAAATATAAAATTTAATTATTACAAATAGCTTAACCACATAACAATATTCTACTTTACAATGTAACTATACAAATTAGACGCACTTACTAGATTTAAAATCAGTTACAAAGACAATTCTGTTGATTGCAATGAATTAATCACTAAAAAACTATCAATTACAATTAATAAACGATGTTTTCTTTATTTTTAATAATGAATTATTATTTTAAATACAAATGTTAATTGCAAATAGAATAATTCGATAATGGAGGATATTTACTGTATGATTCTTTTTCTTTTCTAACAGTAAGCAATCCTATTTATTAATATTTTTTAGTGTTTTTCATTTTTAAATATAAATGATATAGTTGACATATAAAGTTTGTTAAGGAAATAATCATTTCCAGAACAAAAACTGTTTAGTGTAATTCAGTGAACATGTTTCAATGAACGAATTATTTTCCGATTTTGTTAAAGCTAATGAAAAATTAATATATTCAATGTTTTCTTTAATCAATTGGTTAATATCACCCAGGGAAATAAATACATTTTTGACCAAGTGGTATGGTTTTAATTCAGTTTATAATTGTACAGAATGCTGTCAGATCCAGTTCAAACATTAAATTTTTTAAATTGTGACTTTTTGAAAAATATTTTGAATTGTTATTTTATTAATTTTTTTAATGATATTTTTAGTTTTTCCGTTTTTCCTGATAATTGTGATAGATCACACGGAAAAAAACAATTCTTGTAAAATTACCGTGCTGTATGGTAATGATATTTATAGTAAAAAACAAAACTGTAATTTTAGCTAATAAAACCACAATATACAGTATTTAAACCAGTCATCTAGTAATTTTTCCTTTTATATGGCAACAGTTTGCAGAAAATTTTGACTTTCAAAATTATAGTTCTTATAATCGTAGATTTGGCAAAAAATAAAAAAACTGAAATATAAATTTAACTGAATAATTTTTTTATTCCATGCTTTAAGGTATCATAATAAAATTACCACATTTACCAAATTTCATGGCGTTTATTAAAACCATACCAAAATCATCACCAAAGCACTGGCCAGAAACGCAGTAAATTTTACCATATTCTGGTAATTTTGATCCTGCTTTTTTTCTCAGTGCATGATTTGTATTAATATGCAACTATTAACTTTGCCATTTTTAGTCATTCTGCTTAAATCTCCTGCAAAATATGATTTATGCTAATAATCGTAATCTTCCATTTTGAATTATTCCTCGCAATTTTTTTTTCAGATCATGATTTGTGCTAATATGCAAAAACAAAAAAAAAAAATATTATCTTCCACAAATACCTAAAATAAAAATTTATTATCATTATCATTGTATTATTATCATTAAAATTTATTATCATTATCATTAAAATTTATTATCATTATCATTAAAATTTATTATCATTATCATTCTATAATTATCATTAAAATTTATTATCCTTATCATTACCATTATATTATTATCATTAAAATTTATAATCATTATCATTATATAATTATCATTAAAATTTATTATCATTGTCATTATATTATTATCATTAAAATTTATTATCGTTATTAATTATTATCATTATTACAATAATGTAGTTAATGTGTCTGAAAACAGTTGTGTTCTATCTCTTGATGGTGACAACATTAATAATTTGTAAATATTGTTTACAGAGTTTAAATAAAAAGCATTCTTCCACGTTCTATTCCAATGGTGATACCTATATAGATCAAGACAATGTATTTCTGTATGGTGTATAAAAATGTCTTCAACATTGATATTTACTGTGATCTGCATATGGTTATTTGTCTTGCTTCCATATAATAACAAAATGTAACTATTTCTTGAATCTTATGAACTGTAGTTGCACAATCATACCAAATTTAAACAAGAAGAACATTATTAGTGCTTCGATAGAGCTTTGACACTAGTCTGTATTTAATAATTACTTTTTAACTGATAATGTGTTGTATGATTCATATAGAATTAATTCGCACTTCTAAAGAAAATATAAGAAATCTACGTCACATTTGTTGGGTTCACCTGATTAAAATATGTTCTTAAAGAAATAGGAATTGCAATTTAAAAATTCGCTTTAGTTTAAATGGATTTTTAATTGAAACTATAAAATTAAAATCATCACATAATAATTTAATTTCTGGTTTGCATTTATAAACCATTTTTATACACATAATTACTTGATTTCAAATTCTTGCTCACCGTGTTTTTCACTTTAATGTACAAAAAAATGGATTTTCAATTTAAAATATGTTCTCAAAAAGGTAAGAATTTTCAAACGTATATCACGCCAAAATTATAAATCATATAATTATTTGTAGAAAAATGTATATTAGTTTTAATTGAAAATACTAAACTATACTGACAGCATAATTACTTAACTTCGTAATTTTATTTATAAGCTATTTTTTCACGCATAATTGCTTCATTTCTTATTTTTTGCTTAACATGTTTTTCAGTTTGAAATTCAAATTTTGTACGTAAAACTTGGTAACAATATTCATTTTTATAAACATGTTTTTGCAATGCAAGTACTACATGCAATTTATTTCACTATTATTCACCCTTCATTCATTAACTTTTTTTCCAGTACCTTTTCGTAACATTGTAAGAACAGAAAAGTTTATTTTTTATACTTTTATTACATATTTTTCTTTCTTTACTTTTAATCATTGCTTCAAGGAAAATAAAAAAAGAGTTTTTGCTTTAATGCAAGTTTACTTGACTCAAATTTTTATAAATTAAAATTTTTACAAATATTTTTTGTAAAAATCGTGTTAATATAAATTAATATACCAAGGGGGAGGAACGATTTATTTTTTCATTTATCGAAAAAAAGACGATTAAGTCAACATCAGTTGCATTTTGAGGTATACTAAGTTTTGACAAATTTGTAACGTAGCAAATCGGTTCTACCAGAAAGTTATTACACAGTGAAGATTGGCCATGTCGGAGAAAAATGGTTCCTGCGAACAAAGAAGGCATATCGAAGAAGGCGACAGAATTGAGGTTACTGAGGAAGAATCGATTGGAGAGGTATTTCGAGAAAAAAACTATTTTTTTTCTAATCCAATTTTCAAATTTTATTTTTTCTCAAAATCAAAAACTGTAAATTTCGTTATGAAGTTTTTTTAAAATTGCAAATAAATGCTTGTGATATTTATGAATATTTTTATTTTTTCGATTTCAATCATATGCTAGCTCCTGAACAATCTCAAACCTTCAAATTCGTTCTTCAGTGAATCAGCTTTTATGGACAAAACCATTTTTCCTCCTTGTTCTTCGTTTGTAATATATTAAATTGCAAAAGTTATGAGTTCTGTTTCATATCTGTAAGTGTTTAATAATAAATATTTTTTTAGGTTTATTTAAATGGTTTCTTTTCCTTTGGATGAATGTTTTAAAATATTATATATTTAAGAAAGAGTTTTCACTTAAAATTATTTTCAATAATAAAACAATTATGCGTGAAAATTTGGTTCACGATAAAAACAAAATAATACATTACTTTACTTTTTCAAAAAAAATTTAAAACTAATATTCGAAATTGTAATTTTTACATAAACATATTTAATAGTGATTGTTTAGTAAAGCTTTTAAAATATTAAGATTAATATATTCAATAATGTGTATAATTTATGTTTGCAGATTACTCGAAATATGACAATTGTTTCAATTATTAAAGCAACTCAATGCTTTGATAAATTCTTACTATGGAATATTTTTCTTAAATAATTTGTTTTATAACAAAAAATATTATTTCAATTTATGCTTTAATATTTTTTGAAAATGTTTTTTCATATATTTTTCTGAAAAAGAGTTGTAACTCAATATAGTGATACCGCAACCAGAAATTATAAGAAGAGTTTCTATAATATATTGCTGAAATTATATCTATATGAAAATGTTAATTTGTTGCAAATATCTGTTATAAAGAAAGTGTAAATAAAAAGTATATATATGTCAGCCTTATGTGGGTTTTTTTGTGTTATTTAAATTTGTTTTAAAGTAATAATACATTGTTAGTCAAGAGTTTCTTAAAAAATGAAGAAAAAAAAATTGCATTCAACAAAATCATGCAAAAATTGAAAATGCATGCTAAATTACTTTTTTAACATCTTGTTTTTAATAACTAAACTATTTTTATGCGGAGATTTCATTCTGTTACAATCAAAAATACATCTTGTTATTAAAAAAAATCCAGTACAATGTCCGCAATTCATTAAAACTGATTATAAAAGCCGAGCAACGGTCTTCATTTCCGTCGAAAATAAATTACTCCGATGTCACGGACAACTCAACTGCACTTGGTAAACAAGGAAACGCAATTAGGCTCGGCGGATGTCAATATATATGCCAGACAATTCTGTTTAAGGGCAAAGACTACCGGAAAACCGGAATTTCAGAAATTCCATTCTGGATTAAGATGTAACCGGCAGACGGACGATTATCACCTATCTGGGATGAGACTTAAAGGATCTCTTCGCAACGCAATAAACTGTTGTTTACAGTTTTTATTAATTAAAGCGAAAATATTAAAATTAAAGCGAGTTTTTGAAATTGTTCGCAAAGATTTTTTTTTTTTTGTCATTTGCGAAATTTCGCTTCAGTCAAGATTATTCCTAATTTTCCGATTTTCTTATAGAGGATAATGAGTTCTTATATTAGTTGTTTGAAATAGGGGTTTAACTTATGGTTCAAGGAAAAGTTATGTGTAATAATCAAAGTGATAACATTATGTACTTCCAAATGAAAGTTTACTTTCTTTGAATACGCATACCCTTTTCAGATAGATATTATCTATAAGAATGTTATCCTAATTGACCTGGAGAGTCATATGTTTTCCCGTAACCAAGATTTTACTTTCTTTTCATGCATGGATAGCTATGCTATCTATTTAGCTATATATGTCCAAAAGCATGACGATCTTGTATTTTTGTTTTCATTTTACACAAGTAGCAATTTTCATAGATTACACAGGGGAACAGTTTTTTTTTTCTTTTTGTTTCGTTTCTGAAGCATGAGATATTTTTAAATCAGATTTTAATACTTCTCTTACTTAGATACTTTCTCACTCCAAGTCATAGTTTTTTTCGAAAACAAAATGACATTCGTGGTCAATTTTTTATCAAAATGTAAAAGGGGTGATCAAATGAAAAGGTACGAAACGACACGGTGGGTACAAATGCAGACTTTATTCAAAATATAGACCATAGGCCTGAGCACAACGATCCCACTGATGAACAAGCTGCAGGACTCCTTGTTCCCAGAATTCCTGTGGCCGAGACGAGACCCAGTCCTTCACAGCGTCCTTGAGTACGTCGTCCAAGTTGAAGCACTTCCCTTTCAGGCGTTTCTTCAGTGAACCAAGCACATGGAAATCGCAGGATGACATGCCCGGACTGTAGGGCAGATGGTTCAACGTCTCCCACTTGAATTTGGCTAGTTCCATGTGTGTGACTCAGGAGACGTGTGGACGCGCGTTATCATGGAGCAGAACCACACCCTCGTGGGCATCCCCTGGTCTTTTGTTCTTGATGGACCTGCGTAGGCGTCGGAGTGTCTCACAGTACACATAGGAGTCAATAGTTTTTCTGTGCTCATACGGACTGCCGCATCATTTGGACGCTGCTTTTGATAAGAGCCTCTGCTCTCTCCTGCGCATGCGGGCGACCGCGCATGCTCCGACCCCTTGTCAGAGACTCCAATCGCATCCCGATATGTCTCGCTACGTTCTCCCATGGCAGAATATGCAAATATTTAACTGTTACGTTTTTACGTCGTTTCGTACCTTTTCATTTGATCACCCCTTGTACAATTTTTAATACGCTAGGATCACATAAATATTTCAACAAATTTCTAGGGGAAGAGCACATCATCATGATTTATAAAAAATATCAAATCGTAAGAATACAATTATTTTGCGTTCATTACGCATAATATATGCCAAATATAATCAAATGTACACTCTATAATAAAAAAATCGACGCACCAGGAATCAATCATCCGATTGCTTTGAAATTTCGTATGCATGAATGTTTTGAACAGATAAGGCTGGAATGATGCCGACTGGGGACGTATAGTCTTTAGCGACGAATCCCGCTTCCAACTATGTCCTGACGATCATCGAAGACTTGTTTGGAGACGCATAGGGCAGAGGGGGGATCCTGCCTGCACTATTGCACGTCACGCTGGCCCTCAACAAGGCATTATGGTCTGGGGTGCCATTTCCTTTGACAGTCGGACCCCTTTGGTCGTCATTAGAGGTACACTTACTGAACAGTGGTACGTCGACGACATCCTTTTTTTTTGTTTTGCTACCGTTCCTTTTGCAGCGCCCTGGGCTGGTTTTTCAGCAGGACAATGCCAGACCACATACGGCACGTGTTGCTATGAACTGTCTGCAAGCTTGTCAAACTCTTCCTTGGCCTGCCAGATCACCAGATCTCTCTGCCATCGAGCATGTCTGGAATATGAGGGGAAGGCGATTGCATCTGGCACGGAATATTGATGACCTCGTTCGACAATTGGTTCGAATTTGGCCGGAAATACCGCAAGAGACCATCCGGGAGCTTTATCGGTCTATCCCACGCCGTGTGGCAGCTTGTATCCAGGCTAGATTTGGGTCAACACCTTATTGAACTTGTTACTGTAACTCTGTAATAAATTGTTCAATTGTTCTGAAATTTTAATCCTTTACTATACCGTACATTGTCTTCCTATCCACCAATTTTCGTTTCAATAGGACAACTCCTTCTTGGTGCGTCGATTTTTTTGTTATAGAGTGTATATAATAAAGATGGGAATAAATATTTTAGGGAAACGTATTTTCAAAGTAAATCATTTATAATATCACGCTTGACAGCAAAAACCAATGATAAATTAAAAATATCAGAATGAAAAGTTTAACTTATAATTGGGTACCCGGATATTTACTCAAGTTGCAGACAAAGCAAACATGGGTTCGTAAACTTTTTAAGCCTTTAGGGAGAGATTAATATCTTGCGTAACTAGAAAAACGGTTTATTACGTAACAATGATATTAAATAAAATGTAAATATTTTGCTAAGAATTTAAAAGAAATTGGATTTTATACTTTTTGTTTAGAGTTTACATAATTTCTGAATATGTTTACTCTCTTGATTAAAAATTTCTTTCATTTATATTTTATTCAATATTCTTCTCTTAACTGTGTCTTTATTTCGGAGGATTAATAATAGTTGGCATTGTTTTTAATACATTTTCTTGTAACTGGAAATATTTTCACCCTAACATTAAGTTTCTTATTTTATATTATTAACTTATATTATTAATTCATATTTTAAAAATTTTT
Organism: Parasteatoda tepidariorum; assembly: GCF_043381705.1. NCBI lineage: Eukaryota > Metazoa > Arthropoda > Arachnida > Araneae > Theridiidae > Parasteatoda > Parasteatoda tepidariorum. Next base: position 48,723,509 of record NC_092208.1, on the reverse strand, counting down.
ATTCTTGATTAATTTTTTAACGCTACTTTAAAGGCAAAAAATTTATTTTGAAGAATTAATAACAATAGCTGCTATAGTAGTCAAATTTAAAAATTTTAACATACGTCATTATGAACTACATTGTTAAAAATTTTGGATAAATCTACGGTAAAAAGTACTGGCATCCTGGGTTAATCTGTAAAATTCATTTTACCGTAAAACTTTATACTGTAATTTTTTACAGTAATATTTACTTAATTGCAGTGATTCTGTGATTTTAAAGTGAATACTACTGTAAAAATTACGATACATTAGATACTTTATTCCGTAAAAATGGATTTTATGGTAAAAATTTTTAACCTAAACCTTTAACGGTGTAAATCATAACTAGAAGATTTAGGATTAATAGATTAATAGCAAGATATTTAGGGACATTTTAATTTTAAAACCTAAACTGTCTCTTAAGTAGATATATTCGATAGCCACACCTCTGCTGTTAAGAATTTGATTTTAACTGGTGATAAATGCCATTCAGAAACTAAGATTCTAGAAATACAGAAAGGAATAAAAGTTGATTTACTGAACTAGCTAAATTTCTAAACGCTTTTTTGGGTAAAGAATAGTACAAAAACCTTAGCACAAATAAAATGGTATTATGAATTATCTCCTTAATCCAAAGAGCGAATAACAGCTCTCTCTCTCTCTCCCCCTCTTATATTTCGTATCTTATTTAGTTAAATGTTCATGATGAACGAAAAATATTGAGACAATCTGTGAACTGTAAAGATTTTCGGATCAAATTATGGTATTAAGTACCGGTACTTTGGCTCAATCATCCGTAAAATCAATTTTATCTAAAAATCCATTATTACCATAAATATTACACCGTAATTTTTACAATATTATTTATTTAATTAGAGTGATTCACTGATTTTATGGTAATTATTACAGTAAAAATTACGGTGTATCAGGTTTTTTGGTTAGTGACATATTTCACAGGGAAAAAGGCAAGCGGCAAAAAGGTAAAACTGTAAAGAAAGTAAAAGGTTCTTGTTTGCTGGTAAATAGTACCGGTACCCTGAATGCGGGTACTTTTTACCGGAATTTTTTACTGTGTAAAAACACAGAAATATGGAAAACTGATTTACTGTACTTGCTCCAAGCATTAAAAAAAATTATTTTTGATGCTTAATTGCACAAGGAATATATCAAAAGCTTTCTTTATCACAAATAATATGCTACTATTATTTATCTCTATTATTTGTATCTTATGAATTAAGGAAACAATTATCGGATACATCTCTTATTTTGTATCTTATTTATCTATAAGCTCATGATGGACAAAAATATTGAAATAACATGTGTGTTATTTCATAATACCAAAACATTTATCACTGTTCTTTGTCTTTTTCAAATCAGTGAAACTTCCTGAAAACTGTTCATTTTTATGAAGAGCATAAAAATTATTACCATAAAAATATGCATACTGTAAAATTGAAACTGTCAGCAAAACAACTCGTGAAATCTCATGCAATTTCAAAATCTATTATCCATAATAATAGATATGTTCAAGATAGAAGCTGAACTACATCCTTGAGTGAAATAAATCAATAATACTTATGAATTTTTATACTTCATGATAAATAATACAATAATTACTTAAATGTTATTGAATTTCTATTAAAAAAATAACTCACTTTACATCATTTTTTTCTTATTCTTACATTAAAATCAAATCTACTAGAACACCTGATTTTTCTAAGTATAAAAAATAATCACGATCCTCATTTGCAAATTTTTTGAAAAATCTTTATTTCAGCAAGAAATTTTTGCATTAAATATTATACATTCTCATTCCATATCAATGAAGTATTTGAATGAAATTTGTAAAATTTAAATAATTACTTTCGTCAATTGTTAGATAGTAAAAATGAATGCATTGTGATATACGAGAGTTCCTTAATTCTATTAAATTCTAGTGTAAATGAGGAAGAAAAAATATTATTTTCTTAAAAATCGAAGTTAAAAGCTAATATGGGACAAATTCCACATCCCACCATAAATTTAAGATGACTTTTTTTTAATAGAATGTATTAAAGATCGGAATTTTGACCGCTAGTTTGATTTTTTTACATTCAGATTGTTTTGAATGCTTTTTTGGGAGCAATTGCTTTTTTCGATAAAATGTCAATTTTACGAACATTTACTGCGGCTATTTATAAAAACTTTTTTTCTTCCTCTTGTTATGATAATGACTTTAATGAAAACTTGCTCATTTATGAATTAGTTAATTAACTAATTTATTGTTTTGTTACTTTTTTAATTATTTATTTTAAAACTTTTAGCGCAATTGACAATAAAAGCTGAATTTTACGAGTTAAAAAAACATTCTCCAAATTACGGATTTTTAGAGGAAAAAAAGAATTCAAGCAGAAAAAAAAAAAAAAAATTTTTAAAAGAAAAAAAAAAATCTCTTAATTACTTTTTTAGAAACGCAACATTGGAATCGTCTAATTTAACATACCCTAGTGATGAGCAGATATCCCCCTTAAATAAAATATTTAAAATGCAAGTAAAAACTTATATAACCTACCCATAAATTTAAATATATTGAAATAAAAACCAAGTCCTTAAATGTGCCTATGTTAAATTAGCAAGCAAATAAACAAAATTTAAAAAAAAAATCACTACAATGTAATATGACATAAATACAAGTGACTAAGCTTTACACAAACTGAGGGCAAAAATCAGCTAGAGTACTTAAATTTTACGATCCTTCCCTAACCATTCCCAAAACAATAGTGCCCCAGCCGCCTATCGCTTCCCTCTCTCTGTTTCTAGACGCATTCGCATTTTCAGGTAGTGACTGTTAAACTCCATATCATCCAGGTGGGAGAAGCGGCAGATCACCCCGCACCCTCTCGGGTGGGCGTGGACCCTATCCAATCGTTCACCCAACCAAGAAAGGTGACCTTGAGACTTACCGTCTCTGAAACAGTTGCCATAGCAACTTCAGCATCTTGCTCCTATGAAGCAAAGATAAAGAAGAGCGAATGGACCGAGAAGATGCGGAACGGTTGGAGAAGACATGAAAATAAACAAAGAGGTCTTTTTCCTATTCCGGAAGCCAAGCCAATTGCCTCAATTTTTTCCTTTTTTTTTAAATATTTTTTTTTCCCTTTCTTTTCCTCCTGTTATTTACAATATCTTTTTATATCATTTGAAAATGTAAATTGGATGGAGGTAGGGATGCCTGGAAGGGATGATGATGTTGACTTAGGAAATTCTTCGAAAATAGAAAAAGAAAGTAATGTTATGAATTAAATCAGTTTGGAGATGAAATTACAGCGATGAATTATTAATGAATACTCGGTAATGCCTTTTTTTTTAATGCTTTCAAAAAATAATGATTTAATGAATGAAAATAAGTCTCTTGTGAATAAAACGGGGAGAAATGTTATTAAAAACTTGATTAGATTTGAGGATATAAAAGAGATCATAAAACAAAGTTTTAAAAGTGTAGAAGTTTCATTTCGTTTTCTTAATTGAGTATCTGCTTGACAGACTACTTATGGTAATTAAGTACTGAGGTAGTTAAGGATTCTTTAAGTATTTATTTTATTCTAATGAAAGAAAAGTATTTGAGTTTACAAATTAGAAATTGTTTTAAATAAATATTTTCTTGGAAACAAAGCATGGTTTAATGTTTGAAAACTTACTGCTTAAGTTAAATACAAAATTGCTTCTTTTGTAAGGCATAATAAGTGTAAAATTCTATTTTGAATCTAGAATTATGCCTCAAGCAAATTAATTAGTATTTTAAATTTCACTAAAAACAATTTTGAAAATTACAAATAGTAGGATCATCATTGTTATTATTCTCGTAAAAAATTTACTATTTGTGGTTTTAAGCATTATTTTTAATGAGATTTAATATTAGCACAAAGAATTAATATATTAGACAAAAATAAATTAATTAATTAAGACAAAAAATATATATAGCTAAAATATCCTTACATCAAAGGAGGAAAATTGTTTTATTATCTTTATGAGAAACATTAAGGAGGAATAAAAATTATACTTTTTGCACTAAAAAAATGGATTTATCAAAATCGAGCAAAAATATGTCAAAATAGTTCCAAAGCAAAATATAGACGAATTTGAAAATCCAATGTGTTCAAAATTGAAACTATTTACACTCTTGTTTGAGCAAAATGCGTAGTCTGAAATTTGTTGTAAGTTTAAAATCTTACATTTGGAATTTCGAACACTTTTAGACTAGCTATAGCACTTAGATCTTTTCTAGAACCCTGTACGAGATAGAAGAGAATATTCAGAGGTTTTTTTTTTCGTTTTCAGATTTTTTTTTTCACGCTATTTTTTTGCCAAATCAAATTTAACTTCGATTAAAATTTCAACCACCTAGAGCTCTCCTTTTTCGACTGGAGCTCTATGCGGGATGACATCCTAAGTTTTAATTGATTCTTATCACAATAATCTGATTCTATTTAACTTTATATTTTATGTTATGACCGGCGTTGAACCCAACCCAGGTGACAAGGAAACTCTTGAATCAAGTATTGGGGCAAACTAAGACTTTTTGATAGAACTTACCAGCATTTGCGATACATCGGGAAGAAAACCATGAAAACCTGCCATGATTTACCCGGCGGCGAATTGGATTTTAACCCATGATCCGTCTGTCACTGAGGGTATTTTGCGTCAGCATTGTGGTCGGTGCCATTGGGAGCAAATTTCATACCGACCAGCCCAGCTGGGATTCAAACCTGGGTCACCCGATTGGCAGACGATTGCTCTATCCTATTAGCCACCACGGCTCTAATCTGATTCTATTGTCATATTGCTGTTAGAGATGATTTATCGATAATCGAAATTTTGCTATAAGTTAGAATTCTCACATTTTAACTGGAAACTTTGTGTCTGATAATAATACGAGTTACAGTAATTTTCGTAAATTTTATCTCAATTTCTAAATGCAAGAATTTACAAACTCCGAACTAAAAAAAAGGGGGGGAAATGAATAAAAAGCATAAAAACTACGTTTTACGACCTAGATTAAAAGAGATAAAATTTTGTTTCTGTTTGACGTAAACCTATGAGGCAACACTTTCGTAAATAAGCTTCTATTGCGCCGAAAATTCCTCTCACGTCTTTCGAGAGTGATGTGCACGTTTTTTTTTTCGGATCTAAGAAAAAAAAAGATTATTGTTTTTTTCTAATCGACTTGAAAAAAGGAGTTCCTATCATTTTTATTTCATTACATTATTATTTTTCTATGAGCTTCTGGTATGACAGTGGTCAATTTTATTTTCCATTTTTTTTGTAACTATAACTGTTATTTATCAAGACAATAAATGTCATAAAATGATTATCTTCAATTTCATTTATTTATTACAATCCATTCCCATTTCTTACAATTACATGCATCAAGGAGTTGTAACTTCCCATTAGCGGTGCTAATGACCGTAATCAGGGAAAAATCTGTTACACATTGCAGAGATAAAATCTTTCTTTTATACCGTTAATTAGTATCATTGGCACTAAAATCAATTTACCGTTATCATTAATTGTTGAAACAGTTAATCCAATTACATTCATGGAACTTTAAACATATGTTTTTCACCCATTGAATACTTACTGAAACTAAATTATTATTGCGTGAGGCGAGTTAATTGATTATATGCATTCTATTTTAATAAACAATTTTAAGCCCATCTTGCATTGTAGTAAGCAAAACTTAATTGAATTAGAAGAACTCTTCATAAATTATTCTTTGTCATTGAAATTAAATAGCTATCTAATTACTTTGTAACGAGCATAATTTAATTTTAGTCGTATATACAAACTTGAGATTTACGTTATGCTTAGCTGTTTTAATCTTAAAATCTTAATGTCCAACTATATTATGCCATTTTAAAGAAAGGCAATCGCAGAAATTATTTTGATCCAAAAAGTGTAGATTTCGTAGTATTATTTCTGAAATTAATATCTGAGAAAATCCTATTAACGCTTCAGGTACAGTCATATTTTCATAAACAAATTCTAATTTTCACTAACCATATTAGAAAAACTAATTGTTTATCTCCAAACAATACGCTTTGCCCATTTTATAACGGCATTCGTAAAAACTGTTTTTGCCCAAAAGCTGTATATTTGTTCATGTAAATTGCTAAAACTGATTTTGTAACGCTTATCGGTCAGCCATATTTTCATAAACAAATTCTAGTTTCCACTACCTAAGTTTAGTTTTTCTAATATTAGAAGTTAGAGCTTTCCTTAGTTTTTCTAATATTAGAAAAACTAATTGTTTGTCTCTACACAATACGCTAAAACTTTGCCCATTTTAGAACGGGATTTGTAAAAGCTATTTTTGCCCAAAAACTGTATATTTCGTGTTGTAAATTATTAAAACCGCCTTCGTAACGTTAACGTAAATTATAAATAATTTCGTCTGTCATTATAAATAATTTCTAAATTATCCCTTGTAACGTTTAACGTACAGTCATATTTTAAACAACAAATTCAAGTTTTGTCTAAAATTATTAGAAATAAATACTTGGTCATCTCCATTGTCGTTTTTCATCTGTCTAAACATCACCCTTCTACAAAATGGGATTTGCAAAAACTATTTTTATCCATAAACTGTAGGTTACGCAATGCAAGTTTCTAAAAAAATTGTTTTCTAAATTATCCCATTTAACGTTTGCAACTTTAATGTTAACAAGAAAATTATTATAACGATGTTTTGGGAGAAGAAAATGCAATAGCAGTACGCCAGTGCCAAAACTGATTTTCAAAATTTCTGTCCGGCAAAATCTCGATTAAAACGCACGAAGATGCTCCGCTCCAAATTTAAACTGATGAAGACACAATGAGTGGATTGAAATATATAAACCGGCGAATATCAACTCCTGATATTGCTGAGAGAAAAAGTTAATCGATTTCAAACTTTCAGGATCATTTGAAAAGCCTAAGGGTTAATCTCAAAGCTCGACATACGCTTTCCTCATGTTTTTATGGAAAGAAATTTGTGCCGTCGCGTTATCGTGTGCGGTTTACTTCGCAAAAATCAAGATAATTATCCAGTTTTAAAATGCATCGTCACAGGGGACGAAAAATGGGTTGTCTACAACAATGATCCAGTTTCTACAAAATCGTTTAGATGGTTAAACCTCCACTTCGTATAAGGTGGTCAAAATCATCTGATTCTGTTCGTTGCTACAAAAGAACAAAACTTTTGTGCGTTGAATATCATGCTACTGTCAGAAAGATTTGAAAAGGTATTAAACCAGAAGGGAAAATATTTGGTTCAATAAAATATACATTCATTTTAAGAAAATCGCTTTTCATTCTCATAAAAAAAAGACGAAATTTCTTCCAAACAAACCAATAATTTTTAACTGGATCATGCAAGTTAGCGAAATACACAAATTATTATTTTTTAAGCCTTCATCACACTTAGTTCACGCTCTTACAGAGCCATTCAGCATGATCCTGAAAAACACAAAACAATATTGGTTTAATGGATTGATTATTATTTTTAATGGGATACCTACAAGTGACGTAGAGTGGGTATCTGGAAACTGATTGGTTGTTAAAACTGGCATTTATTTACGTTAACAGCTGTTCTTTCCATTTTATTTCGAGTATGCCAAGCCTATCAAGTATCATTTCTCTTAAGTGACACATTCTAAATTCTTTCACAAAGATTCTTCCTCGAAAATTTCAATTCTTTCACTATATACTTACACAGAGACGCAAAGACAGACACGAAACCATGTGGAACATAAACAAACTAATTTTGCATCGAAGTTGCCAGGTAAACAAAACAAAAATATATCACGGTTACAATAAAATATATAAACAAATAATAAATCTAAGTTGAGTAAAAGAAGTTGTCGAGAAAGAATTATATTTCAACCAATTCGATGTGCGATATGGCCCTGTATTTAATTTACTTATCATTAATTAACATTCTGACGTCGTAGGTCACATGTGTGGGTATGGGAGGTTTTCTTCTTAAAGTGCAAGTACCCAATTATCAACACAAAGATTGACACTGCTTTGTAGCAGTGTCAGATCTTTGACTAAAAATAGTTGCTTCGACAATTATATAACCTGATTCTTTGAAAGAACAATTAGCGCCCTTTAAAATCCTCAAATTGCATGAAAGTAATATTTGAGAAAGTTTTTGAAGAAAAGTCGACACAACTTCAAAGAGTGGGAAATGCTTAATGACTACAACTTTAATTTCTCCTCGAATAAAACGACCAGTATAATCATCAAATACAAAATCAATCTTAGTAGATTCGGTTGATTTAGTTTTACTCTCCCTCGTGGATTTTTCGATAACGATGCTTAATGGAACTTCCTTAAAGCGATTTAGTAAAATCGATACAGATTTTTTTTCCTTTCTGTAATGGAACTTGTACGAAATAGTCAGAGGTTTGAATTGGTTCAGGTAGAACTAACGAATCATTCGTTTGAAATTCAATTTAACGTGTTCAAAGAAATAAATTTTGATAGTTTAATAGTAAATAGAATTTTTACTCCGGATAGAACGTCAAATAAAAAAGAATCATTGCGACCCTATTTTTTAAAAAAATTAATTTGTGAGGAAATTTTCTTTGACTCAAAAATGTTTGTTTCTATAATGGAATGAACATCTTTGTTAACGAAAACGATTGGTCTGCAAAAAAAAAATAATAACTTTAAAACACGAAGCGTTCGCGAATCTTAATATTTTTAAAAAATACTGTGCTAATAAATACTAATACTACTGTGCATTCGGTTTAGTTACCAGTAAAGTTTGTATATTGCACAAAATAAACTCATGCTTGTGAAAATTACAACACCATGAAGGACTTATGCGAGTGAGCTGAAATTTTCAGGAAATGCAAAGTAGAGCATAATATGCAAATGATTAGAATTTCAGATCCGTAGCGCATGCGTATGCTGAGCAGCGCCCTCTGAACGGCTGTGATGAATCCGAATAAATAGACGGCTGTAGCGAGGCGTGTATGGTTATCACTGGTTATCTGCTTGTGTTAAACGTTAGCTTAGTCATTACTTATGCCTCTTCGACGAAAGAGAGCGAGTTTTCAAGAACTTACGGATTTTGAAAGGGGAGAATCATCGGCCTTCCGGAAGCTGGATTATCTTATCATGCAGTAGCCGCTCGTGTGCAGCGTAACAGCAGCACAGTGATGCGTGTTTGGAAGCAGTGGACGAACGAGTGTCAGACAACTCGGAAATCCGGGAGTAGACTCCGAAATGTCACGTCAGCTCGCGACGATAGACACCTGGTCCGCATGGCGCTGACGGATCGTACGGCTCCCTCTAGACAACTGGCAGCACAGTGGCCAATAGCTACAGGTGTTTCATTGTGTCCTTCATCAATTCGTAGACGTCTGCTGCAGAGTGGACTGTGCTCAAGGACTCCTTTATACAGGATCCCCCTCACACTAAACTATCGTCGTCTGCGGCTGCAATGGGTCAACCAGCATAGGGACTGGCGTGCTGATTGGCAGCGTGTCGTGTTTTCTGACGAATCCCGCTTTAATTTGTGGTACCATGATGGCCGCATTCGTGTCAGACGCTATGCCGGTGTACGCCACCTTCTGGAGAGCGTTATCGAACGCCACAGTGGACGAACACCCGGAGTTATGGTCTGGGGTGCCATAGCATATCATGGACTATCTCAATTGCTGCGAATTGTGGGTAATCTGCACAGCAACCGGTACACCAGTGAAGTTCTACAGCCTCTTCCTTCAAGCCTTGGCAGGCGCTGTATTTCAACAGGACAATGCCCGCCATCTTTTGCTAGAACTGTTCAATCCTTCCTTGCATCGCGGCAGGTACAGCTTCTTCCTTTGCCTGCGTATTCCCCGGATGCGTCGCCGATTGAACATGTGTGGGATTTCGTTGGTCGACATCTCGCTCGTGATCCTCGTCCCGTTGCTTCTACAGACGAACTTTGGATAAGCATACAAACAATGTGGAATGCTCTTCCTCAGACAGACATTCAAAATTTGCTTGACTACACGCCACGTAGCGAAGCGGCACTTATTGCGGTGGGTGGTGGCTACACAAAATACTGATTTTGAACTCTTGTTATTGTTTGTTTGCTTTGAAAGTTTAATCATTTATTTGTACTACTACTACTCAACAGTCTATTAAATTTCATTTAATTATAATGATTCCTTTATGGTGTTGCAATTTTCACAAACATGAGTTTAATTTCGAAGGGGAACAAGGGCAGCTAGTTAGTTAAAAATTCCAAAATAAGCTAGTTTGAAGATGAATAACAAAAAATAATTTATTTTAATTTATTACTTTTCGTCTTATTTTATTAATTTAAAAATATTATTTTATTTTAATTAATTTTTAATAACTAATATATTTTTCTTTATTTTATTTTATTTTAGTTGCTATGCACTAATTTGACGGGATGAAAATATATCGCGTTTATATGGGATTGGAAAAAATTTGATTCTTACAACTCATAGATATTTTTCTTTCTAACTGAATAACCTTTTCAACAAGCTAGATGCAATCTAAAATCAATAAAAAAAAATAGCAGTTCTTATCTATTTTGTTTTCTTCACACGCGGGTGAACAAATTTAAAATTGCATTTCTTTAAGAAATAAGTGATCTGGTAGAATACTTTTTTTCTAAGTCTCAGATTGTAAATTCAGAAACATTAGATCCACAAATCGTTTCGTAAATCTTAGTAACACGGGATAAAATAAATCTTGAGTTCTATAAACGAAAAAAAAAATTTTTTTTTCACTAAATCCTCATTCTACAAAAGAAAATATGCATCATCAACAATTTTCCATTGATCCTCAAGTTTCGTAAATGAGATTATAGAAACATTTTTCTTCATATGCAAGCAACACTATATGCGAGAGCAATAAATCACGCGAATACTGTTAACTATAAATTATGTAGTTTCTTAATTTCAGTACATGGTATTTTTTTAAGTCTATTATAAACGTTTTGTGCTTATATATTGATTATAATTGATAATACTCTTTCACGCATAGTTTTATGTTATGTTTCGTAATTTTGCCAATAAAATGATTTTACTGAATTTGTTACTCCGATAAGTCAAGTTGCAGTTGAAAGAATTAAATTAACGTTTCTTTAACCGAATCTGGATGATCTCTAACATCCGTTAGCACCCGGTATTTTCTCCATTAGACATTTTATTCACAGTAAGTGATAAATTTAAATAACTACAAAATATTAATAAAACATTTTAATCAATAGCTTTTGTATTAGAACTAATATTAATAGTACTACAAATTAATAGAGTTAATTACTAAATAATTTGCTTTAATCATCATTAACCTATCTCATAAACCTATACTAACCTAACGATCAGAATTTCTTGTGTTAGAAAAACAATTAAAATATTTTTAGGCTTAAGTTGAATGCTAGTTAAATATACCTTTAAATAGATCAAGAAATGAAAAACAAAAACATACATTGATTGATTCACCTAAATTGATTCATCTAATCAATGTTAGAATTTTTACTCAAAAATTACGGTAAAATAGCTGGTTGCAGTTCGTTTATCCAATCGGTAAAATTTGCAGTTAGAAACATTTATTTACCTTTAAGGGATTGAAACCATTTAAAATCGGTGTGGTTTTAAAATCCATGAATGCAAAACTATATGGTTTTATAACAGTTTACAACAAGCATGGTTTCAAAATTGTAAAAATAAAATTTAGTTGGACATTGGAGTTAGGCTATGTTAGGCTTTTCGTTTGATACTAAACATTGTAGTTAAGTTGGGATCAAGTTCTGTTTTGATTTGCCAAATAAGCCATGAACTGTAGCTTAAATAGTTTCTCTAGTGGTGCCATCTATCGTGAGAAATCGGAAATACTATACTGTTTTGTGTTAATCACCTCTGTTCTTTCACACATTTCCCCATTAATTGGTACGAATTGTAGTAAAAAACTCGTTTGTGGTAGCGCTGAAAAGTCAGCATGTGTCCATACGAGATTTACTATGTTTTTTTCAAGAATTGCCTTTAAAAATTCACTGTAAAGTAAAATTTAGCGAAAATGAAGAAAAAAAGAACAGTCGTCATGAAAACGAAAAAAATTTTAAAAAAAGGAGGAAAACAGGACACAGTTAATTCTAAGTAAAAAAAAAAAATCTTGACGCTCACATGATTTCCAGCAAAAAATAGTAACACTGTGTGTATTTTTCGGTACAAAAAATATTTTTGGAATATAAAATTAGTACGAATTATGGTTGCACTGATGCTTTCATAGTTTTAGAAATAAGCATGATTAGTTGTGTCCATATGTGAATATCTTTACGTAAGAAGCAAGATTTTAAGGTAAGAGGCATTTAAATTTTAATAAACGTAATTAAAAAAATGACATGAAATCATAAAGGAAATAAATCATAAAAGAAGGAAATCTGAACACTTTCTAAAAAATCAATACATATAAGATACACTTATTAAATAAACAGGAGAAAAACCTCATATAAAATGCACTAAAGTAAAGTAAAATAGTTCGCTGTTATATTTATGGAAAATATGTCATTTGTTGTGCGTACATCATTGTAATACAAACGAGGGGTTTATGTTACTTCATATTCAGTATTAGTTCATTTTAATTACGTTTTTTTTTTATGAAAATGAAAATATAAGTGTTCGTTTATACTTTAATCCTAGCAGAGAACATCCCTAACACCCGTATTCACCACACCAAGTTAAACCAACGACTCTCGGGAATCGGGAAATCCACAGAATCGGGGATTTAATTTTAATTTATAGCCGTTGTTGAACAGCAGACCCGATTTTGAGTTTACGACTTCCGATTTTCAACTCCGTAGCCTTGTAATTTTGAACCCAATCCAGAAAAAAAAGAGAACTTCAGGCTCAAGTATTGGGAAAAATTTTGCTAATGTTGTTGATGTAGTTCATATACGTCGCACTAGAGCTGTACAATGGGCTATTGGCGACTGTCTGGGAAACATCCCTAAGGAGGATCCGAAGACATTCCATCACAATTTTGATCCTCTGCAGAGGGGATAGCACCCCCGCTTCGGTAGCCTGTCGACCTGCACGCGAATTCGAGCACTTTACAGTAGAACAGTTTAATGAGGAGAAATTTTGCCTTTCTGGAGGAATTTTTGATGGAACTAACCCGCACGTTGGTCACATGGAGAGGAAAACCTCCCATTGTTAGTCTGACGGTAAAGGGACTTCAACACATGATACCTCTACCACCAAGGATATTTTACGTCAGCACTGTGGTCGGTGCGAGCCAGCTGTAGAATTCGGATCGACCTGCCTTTGCAGGGATTCGAATCCAGTTCACTTCATTTTGAGGCCATCGCCTTATCCCCTGTGGAGGAGATTAATCATCCCTGAATAGGACATTAGAAATTGATTGTTAGTTTAAAAGTGCTAATTTAAAATTCTAACAATTTCTAATAAAGCGAACCTTTCATTTCCTTCGCATATTTTTAACATATTTTTTCCAGAAAATAAATAATTGCACTTTATTAAGGTTAGAAAAAAGTGCTTAGTCACAGAATCTGTAATCATTAAACAACAAAAAAGAATTTTTTTGCGTAGCTTTTAAATCAATGTGCACATATTTACCTTTTTTTACTCATACATAATGTTCCTTTTATTTTTATTCATCATCAAATACTTTTGAATCCTTCTTACGTGCCACGTAACTATGCCATAAAGGACTTAAGTTTCTAAATTGGAGCTTTAAATTCGCATAAAGTATGCCTCGATTAAAAGTACTTTCTTTCAAGATACTTATTCTTCACTTTCTTCATATTTTTATTCTTTTCATCTTGTGAAAACTTTTCTCACTCCTTAATTAAGATCCCAAGTTAAAGGTCCTCGTATTTGAAATGGGTTTTATCTTAGCAATTATACATAATGAGCATTTTGAAAAATTCCCATTTTTTCACCCTAAAAACATATTTCCTTTATAACCAAATTCCAAAGAGAGCAATTATAGCTCTGATAAAAAAGTTAAACAAATCTTGCCACTTTTTAGTTGTTGTTTTTTTTTATTCACTCTTGTACTAGATTTTAAGAAGCATATTCAAATGCAGGAAGCGTTTTTTGCGATAATCCCTTTTACGATTCAATTATGCAAAATAAAATTCAAAAAATTATAAAAGAAATTAAAATAAGTTGTTGAGTTTAAGGAATACAAATTAGAAATAATTAGTTTTATTACAAAATTAAATTAAATTGATAATAAATAAAAAGGCCGTGGTTACAGAATCGAAATCCGGTCAGGAGAGGCCGGAGTTCGATACCCGACTCCACTAAGACCCGCCGAGAAAGTGCGATACACGTGCTCGTAGAATCTGTGGAATCGAAAGTCCTGTTGTCGGTCGCTGAGCAGTACCATGGGTACAGTGATCAGGAGAAAATTTCCTTCCCCTTCAGATTGATGTCTGAATTGAGGAAATGACCCACAAAATTATGATGACTTGTCCTCGGATCATCCTCAGACATGTTTACCGTCGACAATAGCCCATTGTGCAGCTTTAATGCAACGTCAATAAAGTACCTGAAAAGAATAGTTAAAAAAGTTAATAATAAATAGAACTAAATTATTAAACTACTGCATATTTTGTTATTTTTATTATTAAATAACAAAAACTTTGCTAAATACTGAAAACTCATATTAAAAAGTATTTTCGAAAATAACTACAATGTATTTTCGAAAATAACTTTCGTTTAATAACTACAATGAGTATTTAGCCAACTCTATAACTTAATCATAGCATAATCATTTATTAAACAAAGAAATCAGAATTTTAAAATTTCAGAATTCTGGTCAGATCAGATTCAGAATTCTGGTCAGATAATCAGAATTCTGGTATTTAAAAATTCGCATAGTGACATCAACATCATCACATCAGTGTAGGGTATACCGGGCAGTGGTATTTAACCTTAAAAAAAAACATCAGTGTAGGGTATACCGGCCAAATGTATACCGGGCAGTGGCACTTAACCTTAAAAAACATCAGTGTAGGGTTAAAATATGGAATAAATGTCCACGAATAAATTCACATCAAATCGAATGTAATAAATATTTCAGACATTCACCAAAGCATATCTGTGATTGTCGACATACACCGGTGAGGGTCCGAATGTACAAGAATGTAATGAAATTTTCGATCTTTCACCGACGTATTTGGTGTTTGTCGACATTCACCGGTGAAAGTCAACAACCACCGATTTCGGTCTTTCGCCGTGACATATATATATACGAGGGTTGCTATTTATATTTCGGGCTTTGGCAACAGTAAGTGTTGCTAGGCGACCGCAGACGATTTTAATCGAAAGTTTGATATTTTTAAACATAAATTCAGCAGACGATTTGTCATTATAACTTCATTTGTGTTGTTGACAGTAAATTGAAAAGTTCTTCTCTTTCAAAAAATGGAATTGAATCGAGAACATTTTCGTGCCATTATTTTTCATAACTTTCGACGTGGATTGTCAAGACAAGAGTGTTTCGATGAACTTAATTCTTTATTCAGCGATAAAGCGCCATCCTACAGCACTGTAAAAAATTGGTATTACGAATTTAATCGTGGTCGATGTTCCAGCCAGGACGAATCCCGTGCAGGTCGTCCAAAATCCGCTGTTGTGCCAGAAAAGATCGATGCTGTGCGTGAACTGATAAAACAAGATCGTCATGTGACATACCGAGAGATAGAGGCGTTTTCGGACATTAGTATGACTAGCATCAATAAAATATTGCATGAACATTTGAGCGTAAAAAAAATTTGTTCGCGTTGGATCATCGGAGAAATTCGAAAAAGGCAGAAGAACAGGCGAATCATTCTTCATCATGACAATGCGAGCTCTCACACATCGACTCAAACAAAGGCATTTCTGACGGAGCGAAAGATCGAACTGATGGGTCATCCGCCGTACAGCCCTGATTTGGCACCCAATGACTTCTTCTTATTCCCACACATCAAAAATAAATTACGTGGACAACGATTTTCGACCCCCGAAGAAGCGGTTGATGCATTCAA
>NC_092208.1:48610254-48707145 GCF_043381705.1 Parasteatoda tepidariorum | reverse complement strand
AAAACTACTACGTAGAATATATATATATATATCGACCTTTTTACTGTCAGTGTTCTAAACATAAGAAGATGAAAGACCGTTCCGAACTACAAATCATTTTCCACGCAGTACATTAAGAAATTTATTTACTTATTTATCTCAGGAATTGTTCAGCGTTTCTTTTTTACTTCCATTACTTGGCAGTTCATCAACAGTATAAATATGTTCAGAGATACGTGGGGGAGGGGGGAAGAAAACTGTGTAATAGAATAAATATTTTATTTTCGTTTCAGCTGTTTTTATCCCTTTTTTGTGCAATATATAACGCTATTGTTTTTATTTCATTTCAAATATAGTACATCTATTAAACCATCTTATCTAACAATTCACTTTTCAAAATAAATATTGGGTTGTTCGAAGGGGTAATTTCGTTTTTTTTTAATGAAAATAAAAGGTGATTTTCTTATAGGTTATTACATTATTACTTGTCTCTACGCTTGTACAATTTTCGTTCCTTGCAGGTAAAAAACTGATCCAGGTATTTTCGATCTCATTATTTAAGTAAAGGTTTTACCGTCTAAAAATTTTGTACAAACCGGAACATTGTTATAAACAACCGATTTCTTGTCCCAGTTATGATGAGCTTCAAAATTGGATAATTATTTTGACACAGAGGGGTGAGCAATTTGAGCGACCGCCCATGGCCGCGAAAATTTAGAGCCGCCAAAAATTCAGAACTCATTAATATCTATATTACAAGTTTTTCTTTACCTTTATTAAATGTTGAACACATTTTTATTATTCGTTGTAAGTATAATTTATATAAGTTATTACGGTTTATATTTCCAAATGTCTAAAATTTCATTTCAGTTAATGTTACCTTTTATCAAGAGTGTAATTTTTAAAAAAACAATCTAAAAATGTTTGCTAAATTTCAACTTTTAAGACATAGAGATTAAATGTATTAAAAATTTCAAAACTTGCTGATTTGTGAGTGAATATATATAAGGCAATCTCTAGGAATTGCTGCAGAAAATGTCAAGAAAAATAAGAAGCAGAGTTAGCATGTTTTTAAAATATTGAATTTTAAAAAAATCACTTTTTAAATCCTAGCTTTATCGAAAAATATTATTTATGCAGAACTGCATTATCAAATATACTGTACTTAAGGCTGTGATAATAAACCATTGACATCACATCTCACTGATAATAAATATTTTATTAATAGAATTATGGAACAAGTTAATAATTAAAAAAACGTAATATTATCTTTTTTTCAAAAGCAAACAGATGAAAATGTAACTTTTAAATTATAATTTTTAATTACTCATTTCATATCATTTTTATATTTTAATGTGTTCATTGTAGTATTTACTGCTTTATTGTCAATAAATATATTTCAATTACACCCATTTAATTTCATACACAAATATAACAATACAAATAATTTTAAAACATATTAAAGATGTAGCTAATCCAAATTAATTCACTTTTAATTCGCAAGTTGGCTCACCACCTTTGCAATTCATTAATGTTTTTAGTTTGATAAAAAATAAAATACCTTCATTTATTCAAAAATTAGTTTGCGATAACTAAATAATATTAAACTTTTTTATTATTACTGGTATTAAGAACTTCTAATTGCAGTATTATTGTTAAATAATATTAAGTATTATTTATACATTTTTTCACAATTTCAACCGTTAAACGAGAAAACTTTTGAAAAATCTGATTGAAATATAAAAAAAATCCAATGTTTAATATATACTTTGTTAAGCAAGGCATGATAAAAATGCCCGTATGTTTTGGCCAAGGCCGCTATTACCCTAAGCACGCTCATGTCTTGACGTTTGAGAAGAAAATCACAGACATCAACTTGACGACACAAATTTCTTTCCGTGAGAACATGCATGAGGAATCTATGTGTCAATCTTTGAGATAAAACCTAGCTTTTCAAGTAATCTTAAGCGAACGACGTCAATGAATTTAATTTTTCAGTGACCTCACGAGTATATTTAGATATTCACCCATTTGCATCAATTAATGCATTGTATCTTTATTAGCTTAACCCTTTCCTTCTCGCTCCCGGGAAAATGACGGGGTGACGTTTCGCCCACTATTTCTCGCTCCCGTGATATTTCCGTGCTGGAGTGTTCAGTAGTAACGCGCGTACAAGAAGAAAACTAATTCATTTCTTTTGCCCAGAAAACTTTTAATTTCTCATTTTACACACCAGGTGGCAGTACGAGGATATTTTTTATCGTAATTGTAGATTGCTTATTTTAAACTAGATGTCAGCACTAATCAGGGATACAGGGAGAAAAAAAAATAGGCACTTATATGACCGTTTTCTTGGAAATTAACCAATTGTTAAGGGGTTAAACTGCCTTGGTGCATCTTCGTGCATTGAAATTTTGCGAACTAGTTTTGTTGCTGACGTACTTCCTGTACATCTTCTCCATACCCATCGGATTTTTTTTTTTTTTTTGCTTGAATAGTATTTAACCCTTTTAGATTGTAAAAAAGTAAAATATGTCAAAAACTTTCCTTTTCACTTTCCATTATGGAAAGGGCACCTACCAAAAACTACTACGTAGAATCAGGGGAACCTTTTCACAAGCGAGCGTTGCTATATAAACTGTCGAAATATACAATGATTATGTGGTGAAAATGGCTGTGAAAAAGTATAATTAAGTTCTCTGTTGGGGAAAAAAACGAAATTACTTTTTGAACAACCTATTAATTTGACGAAACATCTGGATTGATAGAAAAATGTTATAATTCGTAAAGGACATCACTAAAGCAAAGACCGCGAATCTTGGGGAGTTGATAGACCATTCTCTTTTTCAGAACGTTTTAACACTTTCACAAATACATTGTAAAAAATTTTAGTTTTCCCGACACTTAAAATGGTGGCAGCTACTATACACCAAAGTGCTATTCCATTTCTCTAAGAACCAAGGATAGTTCTTGGTGCAGTAAAAAACCCAGAATATTATTTCACACAACTTGATATAAAGCAGTCACCATCACGTTTATTATTCATATTTATATATTCATATTATTACCCATGATTATATACTCAGAACGACACTAAAATGTATAATTACAGTAGAATATGATACACGTAAGAGTCAGTAAAGTTACTCTTTCGATACAACATAAAGTAAGAATCGCAAATTTAAGATACATACGTACAATATTTCTTAAAATGAAATTAGTTTGTAAATCAAACGTTCACACTGTATGGAGAGAATATTCGTATGAATTCGAACTAGGCTTAACAAAACCGAAGCAGATGGAAATTAAATACAATAAAATTACTTAATACAACTCAAACAGATTTAAAGATTTAAGCACAAATATTTAAAAATTTAAATATAATTATCCTTATCTTATAACTTAAAAAAGTACACACATACAACGGTGAAATTTTGTTTCAGAGGATACTGTATATTGGCTGGGATGGAACAAAACAACAAATTCCAACCATCTCTTACTCGATGTAAACAAACTGCTGGCGATATCTAAAATTCTGCATCTGATCTTGGTGTAAGGTTTCTCATAAATCGGAATTTAGATTTAACTAAATGCTTTAAGGTGTTTTATATTATCTACACCCAATTCGGATAGGGATTACACCGCCATTTTTGCAGTGTAGCTTTGATATTTTTTTTAACTACAATGAAAACGTTCTTTTTTTGTTAATTGCTTTTTTGTTCCTTATCGTGGTTTTCAAGTGCAATTTCGATAATAAACAAACCCTTAAGCAAAATTTTAAGTTAAGATTGATTTAATAAGGATTATTTAATGTGACTTTTAAAGCAGATTAGTAAAATAGGCAAATTCAGCTTTTTTTTAAATTTGTAGATTGAAACTTTTGTGCTTATTTATGCTTTTGTGTTTATTTTGTGTATATTATTACTCAAAAGCATGAAAACTAAGAATGAAGTTCATTTTTCTATTAAATAAGTGAAATAAAATATTAAAAAAATGATATGTGAGAAGATGAAATGGGGCGAAATGTTCAAGGAAAAGGATTTTCTTATTGGAATGAGATGGAATTAAAAATATAAAACATTATAAATTCTAAAATTAACTTATTTCTTTTTGATACTCAGATGTTAAAAAATTAAATAATTTGAACGTCAGATTTATGCAAAAGAAAAAAAATTACGTAAAAATTAAAAGTGAAGTCCGTTTTTTGAATGAAATAAATTAAATGAAAGATAACGTAATGGACAATGAAGACGGAATTCGAGAAAGCGAAATAGAGAAAAATGTTAACAGAAAATGATTTCCTTATGTTAATGAAATAGAATTTTAAAAAAAAGAAAAGAAATTATTATAAATTCAAAAAAAACTAGCTTATTTCTTTTTATAACTCAGATGTTACAAAATTAAATAATTTGAACGTCAGATTTATACAAAAGAAGAAAAAAAAATACTCAAAAACTAAAAGTTCAGTTCGTTTTTTAATAATATAAATTAAATGAAGAATAACGGAATGCACAATGAAGACGGAATTTGAGAAGATGAAATAGAGAAAAATGTTAACAGAAAATGATTCCCTTATGTTTATGAAATAGAATTTAAAAAAAAAAAGAAATTATTATAAATTCAAAAAAACTACCTTATTACTTTTTGAAACTCTGTTAAGTAATTAAATTATTCGAACTCAGATCTATACAAAAGAAAAAAATTAACTTGCATACTAATTTTTATTGTGAAGAACACAATTATTGAAAGAGAACACAAACTTGTAACGTATCGAGTTTATTACATGACACTTAAATATTGATTTAAATTTTCATATAGCATAAAATATTATTTTATTCGTTAAAAACTTTATAAGTTAGAAAATATGCTTAGTAAATAAATTTAGAAAGAAAAAATATATTTTATGCAATTATACCTGCGAAATATTTTCTGCAAACACAAAAGTATAATAATGTTTTATCATGAAATAAATCAAATGTATACATTCTTATTTTACAATTTTCTTCATATTCTTATCAACAAACAAAAAATTGTGTTCTTTAAAAAATTTATAGTCGAATCATCGAAAACATTTTCCACGCAAGTTTGAGACCTTTAGGGCGGAAGCAGTTTAAAAAGAAATATTTTATTAATAAAGAATATTTAAAGAGAAAATGATTTCTGATTACAACAACTGTTTTTACATCCTTTTGTTTTGTTATCGGAAGGGAAAAATCCCTAGACTAAATTATCTATTCTATTATTCTGATAACTTAAGATATCTTATAAACACTCGTCGACAAGAATACTACGTCAAACTATTTTAATAAACTACTTTTATTAACCCAGTTCAATTTTAATTTTTTTACCATTAACCACGACTGACAGCTTGCACTTAGTCAAAAAGAATTCATAAATTAGCAGAAGAAGAAAAAGGTAAGAATAATGTTTCTGTTATTTCATATGCATATAAGGGCTCCGCCCTCTTCTAGTTGTCAATCATAAAATCCTGGACATCGTTTTGTGATATTGTTACAATTAATTAGTGGTGTTTATTATTTATGCAGATGTTTATTCATGTATCAACTCAATATTTAATTTTTATTACCATCGTTGAACAACAGACCCAATTTTTTGGTTTAAGATCACCAATGTTCAACTAAGTAACCCTGTAATTTTGAACCCAATCCAGAAGATAAGGGAGCTCCTGTATCAGATATTGGGAGAAATTTGTCTTCGTGGAAAGTTCGTGGGAACGAACCCGCATTTGCGTTACATGGAGAGGAAGACCATGAGGGCCTCCTACGGTTAACCTGACGGTAAGGGGAGCCTAACCCATGATCCATATACTACTGAAGATATTTCTCGCCAGCAATGTGGTTGGTGCAAGCCGGATGCGGAATTCTTATCGACCAGCTATCGCTGGGATTCGAACCTGGTGCATATTATTGGAAGGTGAACGCTCTATCCCCTGAGCCATCGCGGCTCAACTCAATATTTAATGTTAGAATATTCTCTTTTGGTACAGTAAAAATATGGTTAGAAAAGAAATAGACATCCAAATCAAAGTTCTAACCTTATATGGTGAGTTTCCATAAGTTTGCCATGCGTATATGTTACTTTCCCATAATTATTTGGTATTTTGCCATACCAAACATCACCATAAAAGTAAGGTGTGTTCCCATACATTTGCCATATGTGTATGGTTCATTTCCATAAGGGATTGTCTTGCCATATAAATACTATACATATATATATCCATAAGTATCCATATATATATCCATATTACCATAAGTTTATGGTGTCTTGCCATATGAATGCCATACAAATCTTTATGGTTACCATAGGCCTATGGTATCCTGCCATAAAAATTTCTATGGTTCCCATAAGCCTATGGTGTCATACCTTATAAATGCCAAACAGATCTCTATGGTTACCATAGGTCTATGGTATACTGCCATACAAAAATTCTGTGGTTGCCATAGACCTATGGTGTCATACCTTATAAATGCCAAACAGATCTCTATGGTTACCATAGACCTATGGTATTCTGCCATACAAATTTCTATGGTTGCCATAGGCCTATGGTGTCATGCCATATAATACCATACATATCACTATGGTTAACATAGGAGGGTGGTATCCTGCTATACAAATTTCTATGGAAGTCATAGGTTGCCATAGATTACCATAGGTTTTTCCATGGCAAATTTTCCTAAGGCGGTACAGTAAAAATAGGGTTAGAAAAGAAATGGACATCCAAATCAAAGTTTTAACCTTCGGCAAACTGTAAAGTACCCTTCTTGATTGTTAGTGGTAAAAAGTTGCTTCTGGTTTTGGGGGATAAGGGAAACAGAAATAAATGGGATAAGGAATTAACATGATGTTATTTAAGCACAAAATTTTTTTGATTCCTGCATCGTTTTTTACGCTGAAGCGAATAAGTTCTATTCCGAAGCAAAAGGATCAATAATTTAGAAGTTAAGGGGATTTTATGAATCAGAAGTACACTTTTGCATTTACTCGTCTCATAAGTATTGTACCTATTATTGAAGTATTGTTTCCCACTCTTTTTTTTTTCTTTTTTACTCTTTTTTTATTGAATGAAATCAATTACGAGTATATAATACTAAATGGTTTAAAAGTTGCAAGTATTTTTGTAAAAAAAGTATTATTTTAGAAAAAAATCTATTTCAGCCTTTGATATTGTTTTCTAGACACGTAAAATCAAATTCCCTATTTTCTGTATTAAACCGAATAGCATTAGACTAACCCCAAATATACGGGGTAAATAGTTTTGACGTGATAAGGGTTTCATTCATATGAAATACTATTCAAAAATAATTATTTTTATACAAAAAAAACATTGCATTTTCTGAAACAGTAACCCTATTGACTCGAATTTGATTTCAATCAATTAAACTTAAAGAAATACATTGAAAACAATGCTTTGCTTCTCTGGATAGCAATACCAGATGCATGAGTTATACTTTTTGTATGGAAAACATTCATAACATCTAAACTCTTAGAGTGATCTCACACATAACCCAACCAAGACAAAGCACCTAGCACCATTTTTAGAGCTCTATCATTAAACTGCTATGGTGGGAATGTCACGTTATTTTGAGCCCGGTCAGACGATGGAAACAGTGCCTGCGCTGGTACCGCTGTTTTCAAACTTACATACCACAGCCAACGAGTGGTCTTAATCCAATGATCTTGCGTTCGGTTTATCGATGATTCAATTTAAAACAATGCTTGTTAAAAAACGCCTTATTTTTCTAGATAGCAACTGGATAGTGATGATAAATTCGTAGATAAATTCCGAAAAAAGTAATACCTTTTTCATATATAAGTTATTTTTAGCTTTTAAATTAATAGACAGATTATCTCAAAGTTGACTTTAATAGGAGAAAAAAAAATAATTTGTTCAGATGATAATGACAAATGCGTAAATATATGCAAGAACAAAATTGTACTTTTTATATTTAAAATCCTAATAGCTTCTAAACTATTAGACCGATTGCCTCAGAATTGATGGCATTAAATTTATTAGAAAAGTAATACAAGGAAAACAATACTTTATTTCTTTGGCTCGCAAATGAGAAATGCGTAATTATATGCAAGAACAAAATTGTACTTTTTGTATATAAAATCCTTAAGATTCTAAAGTATTAGACCCATTGTCTCAGAGTTAATATCAGTCGATTTATTAACAAAACAATACAAGAAGAACAATACGTAATTTTTTTAGATAGCAAAGAAAAATGCGTAAATATATGCAAGGACAAAATTGTAATTTTTATTTATTAAATCCTAATAGCTTCTAAACTATTAGACCGATTATCTCAGAATTGATATCATTACATTTATTAGAAGAGTAATACAAGGAGAACAATACTTGCTTTCCTTGGATCACAATGAGAAATGCGTAAGTATATGCAGGAACAAAATTGTACTTTTAATGCATAAAATCCTTAAGGATTCTAAACTATTAGATCCATTGTCTCAGAGTTGATATCATGCGATTTATTAAGAAAAATAATTCAAGAAGAACAATACTTAATTCTTTTAAACAGCAATTAAAAATGTGTAAATGTATGGAAGGACAAAATTGTACTTTTAATGAATAACCTCTTTATGGCTATTAGATTATTAGCCCGATTGTCTTAGAATTCGGTCTTGTTTGATTGAGCGTAAAAAGAAGTATTTCATGAGAAAACATAATCAATTTCTATTGATAGCAATGAGAAATGACTAAATGTAAGAAAAAGCAAAATTGTACTTATTCAACTCCTTATAGCTTCTGAACTATTAGTTCGATTGTCTCTGGGTTGATATCAATTGGATAGCAACCGAGTCAATAAGAAAATAAAACATTTGAGTCAAAATCTAGCCACTACGCTAATTTCATCGGACAAGGTTTAGTGATTCAGTAATTTGGAATTGATGGAATAATACAAAGAGAACAATACTTGCTTTTACGGATAGCAATGAAAGAAGCCTAAATTTATGCAGGAGCAATATTGTATAATTTTTATACATAAATTTCTTATAGCTTCTAAACTATTAGTCCGATTGATTCAAGATTAGTCTCATTCATAGAAGTGTAAAAAACAAATCTTCGCTTCTAATGTCCAAATACCAGTATGTAAAATTCTTTCTCCTTTTCCTATTCGCACCAAAACCTAATGCATTAAGTCGTATAACTTTTAACCACTTATTAAAGGTTATTTAACAGTTTGCTGCAAGTTTGAATTTTTTTTATGTTCCAATTTTGACAATTTTTTAGCTATCTTTACTACTATGCTATTTGAAGAACCGTGTAAGTGACTTGGCAACAAATAGTCAATAAACTACCCTAGAAAATCACTTGCTTGTCATCTGACCCTAATGCACGGGGAGAGAAAAAAATGGTGAAAATGAAAAACTTAAAACAGCTTCCGTATATTAAGGAGAAATTTATATTTTTTTTTTGGCAAATCAGTAATTAAAAAATGTCAAGAAAACATGACCCTTAAATAGCTTCAACGTAATTTTTTTTTCTGGTTCGCATTAGATTGTGTTTTAGACACACCGCTCTGGTAATAAATTTTTTTTCTAAGCAAATTAAGCACTACTACTTATAAAAAAAATTTTTTGCTGTTTTCCCGATTATTATTTTTGAATTGAAAATAAGAAGGAGCTAATTAACGATCTTTAAGATGTTTGTGCACACTTAAAATATTGAGTGTTAAACCGAAATAAGCATAATAATGGCAACTTTTTCATAAAAATCTGCATGGTTCAAATTATGTCTACATTTGAGCGAAACACAGAGACAGAGAGTTAAACTTTGTTTTGCTCCCTGCCGGCAGAGATTGCCATGCTGATGAAAAGTATACTACCAGAAACATACCAGAGTTCCATAAACATCGGGTTAACCACGAGAATTTTTCGTGGTTTTTGTTTTCATTTTATGCAAATGATAATTAGTTTCGCTAAAAAGAATTCTTTTTGAAGGTAAATGCAACTTTGATCTTTAAACACGTGTTCTCTTATCTTCTGGAAACTAGGCTGAGAAATTAATTCGGCGGAAATTCGTGTAATGATAACCTAATTCGGCGGATATGACTAATCATGATCGCGGAGTTTACGACGAAGGAAAATAAAACAAAATAGCTTTTATAAACATTTCTATAAATTAAAATGCGTCATCTTTACATAAAACTGCAAATTTTTAATAAAAAATTGAAAATAATTTATGTGCGTCAACAACTATTCCTAGATATTTTTTATACTTAAACTAATAAAAATACTTTTATTTCTTTTCAGATGTACCTTAAGATGTAACGAAATAACGTAACATTTTGACCACAATGGCCACAATTTAAAAAAAAATTTTAAAATTAAAAATTACTTAATTTTTGCTAATTAAAGCTGCACATATCAGTAAAACATCTACTCCGCGAAAGTTGAGCAGACGCTGCTTCTGAATCGTTTCTGATCAGTTTTTTAACTAACAAGGTCAGATAAAATTTGATACCAGTTTGTTACAAAACGAGAATGCTAAAGTTTTATTCTATGAATATAAGCTTGAATATTTGCATATTTATTTTATCTTTTCAAACCTCAGTATTCGTGGAAAGACATTCTCCGTGAAAACCAGCAAATGCTTCGCACAAAAATCTTAAAAATCTTTCTTTATAAAAGAGTTAGGGTCAAATAAATAGACCCGAAAAGTTTTGTGTTACGTCTTCACTAAAGACATCAAGATTGAGCGAAAAAACAAAAAAGAGGAACGCATAAGCTTTAACACTCGTTTACGCAAATTCAGTAAATTCTCTCTTAGTTGGTTCTTCCACTAGGCTCTTCAAATAATAAACAAACTATTAAAAATAAGTAAATGCTACTCTTCATTAGGTTCCACAAAACTAAAATTGAAGACTTTTTTATTTCTTTTTAGATTGACCAGTGCCCAACTATGTATGCGCTAACGTAAATTTGGTGCAAATAGCCTGACCAGGCCAACCGAGTCAATAAATATATAAAACATTTGAGTCTAAATCTAGCCACTACGCTAATTTCATCGGACAAGGTTTAGTGATTCAGTAATTTGGAATGTGATGTAGTAATTTGGTCGAGACTAGTATTATATTTGTCCCACAGTGGACTGATCGTTAAGACATGGTTCCCAGAAGATCACCGAAGTCAAGCATCACTGGCTGCGGTCAGTGTGCGGGTGGGAGACCACTTGGATCAGTCTACGTAGGGACCGAGGATGTGTGGTATGGATCCTCGTTAAACTGTTCTATCGTAAAGTGCTCGACTTCACGTGCAGGTCGTTGGGCTACCGAAGCAGGGGTACCACCCCCTCTGCAGAGGATCAAAATTGTAATGTCTTGTCTTCGGATCATCCTCAGGGATGTTTCCCAGACCGTCACCAATAGCCCATTGTGCAGCTCTAGTGCGACGTAAATTAACTACAACAACAACAGCAAGTATCATATTTTGTGAATTCAGTAGTATATGTTTTGAACTGATCACTGTTTTAGAATATATATAAAAGAATTAAAAGTATTTATTTTCATTAACAGATCCAATTTTCTTTTTCAGAAGAGTCAAATTGAAGGATGTAAATAGCACAAATAAAGAAAACCAGAATAAAAAAAATCATCGACAGGAAAAGTTTTCCAGGTTTAAACGTTTGTTATGAAAGCCAAAAATGATGTTCAAGATAAGTTTTTAAGGGACATTTCGACTGGTACTGATTAAATCTCACTTAACATTTGCAAGACAGATGAACTATCTCAAAACATAAATTCACAGACATCCCTTAGGAAAATTTGCCATAGAGAAGCCTATGGTAATCTATGGCAACCTATGGCTACCATAGAAATTTGTATGGCAAGATACCATACGCCTATGGTTACCATAGATATTTGTATGGCACAACACCANGCCTTGAGCTAACAAACCAGTATTTTGTTGGCGTCAGCGTGACGTTGACGTCCCGCTGACGCCCAGATAAGGCGCTTGTCCTAAGAAACCAGACCTTTAGTTGGTTCTTCCACTAAGCTCTTCAAATAATAAACAAACTATCAAAAATAAGTAAATGCTACTCTTCATTAGGTGTCACAAAACTAAAATTGAAGACTTTTTTTTTCTTTTTACATTGACCAGTGCCTAACTATGTATGCGCTAACGTAAATTTGGTGCAAATAGCCTGACCAGGCTAACCGAGTCAATAAGAAAATGAAACATTTGAGTCAAAATCTAGCCACTACGCTAATTTCATCGGACAAGGTTTAGTGATTCAGTAATTTGGAATGTGATGTAATAATTTCGGAATCGATGTGATGTAATAATTTGATCGAGACTAGTATCATATTTGTCCCGCAGTGGACTGATCGTTAAGACATAGTTCCCAGAAGATCACCGAAGTCAAGCATCACTGGCTGCGGTCAGTGTGCGGGTGGGAGACCATTTGGATCAGTCTACGTAGGGACCGAAGGTGTGTGGTATGGATCCTCGTTAAACTGTTCTATCGTAAAGTGCTCGACTTCGCGTGCAGGTCGTTGGGCTACCGAAGCAGGGGTGCCACCCCCTCTGCAGAGGATCAAAATTGTAATGGCTTATCTTCGGATCATCCTCAGGGATGTTTCCCAGACCGTCACCAATAGCCCATTGTGCAGCCCTAGTGCGACGTAAATTAACTGCAACAACAACAGCAAGTATCATATTTTGTGAATTCAGTAGTATATGTTTTAAACTGATCACTGTTTAAAAATATATATAAAGAAATTAAAAGTATTTATTTTCGTTAACAGATCCAATTTTCTTTTTCAGAAGAGTCAAATTGAAGGATGTAAATAGCACAAATAAAGAAAACCAGAATAAAAAAAATCATCGACAGGAAAAGTTTTCCAGGTTTAAACGTTTGTTATGAAAGCCAAAAATGATGTTCAAGATAAGTTTTTAAGGGACATTTCGACTGGTACTGATTAAATCTCACTTAACATTTGCAAGACAAATAAACTATCTCAAAACATAAATTCACAAACATGGTAAACATAAATTCACAAACAGGTCTAGGTTATACTAAAAACCTAATAGCCTACTTTAACAGATTGGAAAAAGATAATTCAAAAAATGATCCAAATCAGTCCCAACTTACCGGTACAAATAACAATAACTTTAAAAATAAAACCCAATATGTTAATGAAAGTCAGTTAATTAATCAAGAAACATCAGGAACATTCAACACAAAACCTAAAAATTACATTTCCAAAAATATATCCAATCAAGATTCAGAAAATGACTTGAGCTATGACTATAATCTTGAAAAAATCTCACCTAAAATGAGAAAAAAAAATTCGATTGAGCTTTCCAATTCACCAAATGAATCAGCCCTAACTGTATCTGATATATCAGAAACTACAGCAGCCTACATACTAAATAAAGACAAATCCATTAAGGAAATTTTACAGACCAAAACTATTGAACCTAGAGTATCTGAATATCCTGAAACTATTAAAGGGACTGACTGTTCTGAAACTATTATGTGGGACGATCAAGAAACGACAACAGGAACCAAACAAAAATCTGAAATTTACTGGGCAAGCAATTTGCAGAAGAATTTTTCTCGTAATTGTGAAAAAAGAAATAGTGGTCGAAAAAATTCAAGAGAAAAGATAAAAACTACAAGAAATTTGACTTCAAATATGTTTACCTCGAAATCCAACGCTGAAGAAATCTATGAAGATCCTTCTTCAAAATGCACATTTTCAAAATATTCACCAAATGAGCCAAGAAAAGTAGCTACTCATACTTACGAAACTTCTCCTGCCGAAGTGATAAATAGTCGAAAGGTAAAATATGTTCGAGGAGAAAAAGTGGAAAGTTCATGCGAAAAAGTGTACAAAAATCCAAAAACTAACATTGTTTGGAACGATAATATTAATGATTTTGGAGATATAAATGATAAGGAAGTTACGATGAGCTATGATACAAGGGACAAGACATATTTTCAGAATGTTTCAGTCCCTCATTATCAAGGCATGGGCAAAAAGTTATTTGACACTGATATGACGACAGGTTATGGAGAACCTAGATCACATGAGCGCGATAGTTTCAGATTCAAAAATCGGAATAAGGAAAAACATGAAACTAAACATTATTACTGTAATGACCAGGAAAAGCTATCAAACAGCAAAGCCAGTCAAGGTAAGAAGGTTACTTTTAGAGATAATCTTACAGAGCAATGCAGCGGACAATCGTTAACTGATAAATTAGAGATACCTAATATTGACCAACTAGATAATATATTGCAAAATGAAACTGCATTCAAAAGTAATCACAGTCTAAATATATTTGATCTTGAATGCAATAATGAGAAACTTCGAAAACTTTCTAAAGAAAACTCTCCAAACTACCCTTTTAAATATGAATCTACAGCACAACATAACAGTCAATTTTTAATTAATAAATTAAAGAAATCTAATTTTGACAAACTGGAAGGTGTTTCAGAAAATCAATTTTCTACATTCAAAAATAGTCATGGACAAAAAAAATGGGACATTGATAACAATGATGGGAAGCATAACGTGAAGCCTGCCAAAATATATTATGCAAAATATGATACTTTAATATATGAAGCACATTTTACCGAGCAATCTTCCACTGATAAAATAAGGAAATCTAATTCTGATGAAGTAGATAATATTTCAGAAAATAAAATTTCGTCATTTAAAAATAATCAGGGCCAGAAAGTTTTTGACTTTGAGGACGATGATGAAAAATATAATATGAGACCTGCCAATGCATATAATTCAAAACATGATCCAATAAGATATGAATCTGCAGCCCAACTCAGGGGCCAATCTTCAACTAATGAATTACAGAAATCTAATTTTAACAAACTAGGTAATAATTCACAGAATGAAACTTCAACATTCAAAAGTGATCATTGCCAGAAAGGTTTTGACATTGAGGACAATGATGAGGAACACAATGTGAGGCCTGCCAAATTATATAGTTCAAAATATGATCCTGTAAGATATGAATCTACAGCACAATTCAAAGGACAATCGTCAACTAATGAATTAAAGAAATCTGATTTTGACAAACTAGATCATTATTCACAGAATGAAACTTCAATATTCAGAGATGATCATCGCCAGAAAGTATTTGACACTGAAAACAATGAGAAACGTAATATGAAGCCTTTCATAATATATCATCCTCAACATCACCGTCTTTCTAAAAGAAAGATCGTCATCGGTCAATATTCTGAACACATGAAATTCAAAAACAATGGCTCCCCGAATCCTCGTAGCAAAAGAACTGAAATTTCCGATACAAAATCGTATGGTTCTATGATTGAAGATCTACAAGAAAATGTTGAATTAAATCCTAACTTGAATAACACCGATGTAGAAAATGAAATTTTGGAGAATGATGTACAAAGTGATATAACATTAAATAACAAAGAAACTGCATCCAAAATCACTTCTCCACTTAAAAATTCATCAGCCATACTGAAAAACAACACAAGAAAACATTTAAAATCTTCAATAATACGTAATGGGAAAGAAATAGCTGATCTGATAGTATTCTGTGAAAGAGATTTTGATACGTTTAAATCTTTTTACAATCAGTGGATGGATTTCAGAAAACAGACTATAGGTTTGTTGGAACAAATAGTGACTATAATAATCCAGTCTCCCCAGAAAAATAATACCATGAAGCATGTGATTGCGGCAATTAAAATTGCCGCAACCGTGACCAAACTTATACCTCACCCAGTTGCTTCTGTGGGAGCCAAGGTAGCTGACGCTTTTGGCGGGATTCTTTCTACTTTTATAAACAGAACTGACTGTAAGGAAGATGTGAATGCTAAAGAGTTTGAAATTAAAGAAATTTTTCTGCGAGACATGAATTCTTCATCCGATGTTTACATATACGGCGTACAATGCAGCTCTCAGTTTCAAGAAGCGCGCATTGCCATCACCGAATTTCATGAGCATTTGCTTGAAAAGGACTACCTATCTGTTATAGACAACGATGAAGTGCTTGAGTTTATGAACGAGATAACCGAATACAATAGTGCAAATACCCACGTTTTCTACAAAAGACTTCGAATGTGTTACGAAAGGTTAATTAAATGTTCCAACTCAGAAGAGAGCAGAGCCTTCGTTCGAGTCTTTGAAGACGTGCCAGAGGCAGTTGATGTCATTGACTTGCTGCCGTGGAAATTTGATTCTGATGGATTTAATAACAGTATTGTTCAAAGTGCTTGGGATGAGCTATTCCTACTCTTCCAGGACAGTAATCTATCAACTACAGACGCCATATTGAAAAAAATTCAAAACTGTTTATTCTTTTTAAAGAAAGAGAAGATGATACTGTCTCTAAATGTTAAAAATCTTTTTAAAGATGCATGTTAACTGCGGGAAACAGCCTTAAAATGATATGCAGAGTGTTGTGTATACAAACGTTTTTAATTCATGTATATTTAAAATCCTTCTAAAATTGAAGTGAAAAAAACATTAGGCATATTTGGGGTCAGAAATTTGTGATTATGAAATTATTAAGTGATAAAAATACTATACGTTATTAAGGTCAGTAAGAACAAAAAAGGTATTAAAATCACCAAAATTGGTTTGATTATCTAATAGGACTAAAATGCATTTGCCTTTCGCTAGAAAATTACTGTTACCTTCATCAAATATACTGTTTTTTAATTATTTTAAGCTGCTTTTACTCTCAATGACATGGTTTATTTCGAATTTATTTTTTCTTCCTCATTTAAGTATTAACTTGTGCCACATAACGAGTATATTTCTCTTTTTACATTAGTTATAAAATTATGTTGTAAGGATGGTTATAACGAAACATCTTGTAAAAAAATTTATAATTAAAAAATCATTGTTAATTGTAATAATGGTTAAATTAATATATCTATTGTTGTTAACTTATTGTTATCTTGCTGTTGTGTAATTGCATGTAAAAGCTTAGTTGTATATTAAATCTAAATTAGTTTAGCTATCAAGTTCCTTCTTTAAACAGGAAAAACCAACCGTTGAAATAATTTCTAAATATGTCAAATCCTCTTTGACGCTTGATAATTTTATTAATGAATACATTAAATTTTTACAAACAATATTTCTTTTTGTAATATACGGAAACTTGAAATCAAGTGATGTGATAAGACAAAATAAAAACAAGACTCTCTGATCTTATTCTCGTATAGCATCTCGTATTAGTACATAAACGTACTCATATTAACATATATACGAACTTATACGCTCCCGAGTTTATACGTTCTCTTTAGTGTGCATAAACTCAGCCATAGGGAAGAGCTTCTTTATCCATTCTCCGGTCCTGGAAAGGTTAATAAGGAATATGAACTGTAGAATTTGCTTTTGACTTTACATGTCTCTGTTTATTTTATGTTTTTAACATATTAAGGACAGAGCTTTTAAATATAAATTTGCAAAGAATTGCCAAAAAATTAATAAGTAGACAAATGAAGAGCTTCGGGTAATATAATGATAAGCCATATTTTTACAATTCTCAGGTGAGCGTTTCAAGGAAAAACATTATTATATCTAGGTATGCAACAAAATATTTCCGTACATAGTAATGCGAACAAAGAAATTTTTAAAAGCAAACAAACTTATAAGGAAAAAACTAATTAAGTAGTATATTTATCAAAATTCATTTTTGGAAAAAAAGTTACTTTTCCATTTTTCTCACTTTTTGATTATTGATTTCTTAAAAATAAACTTTAGCTTTGTTTTTCAAATGCTCCATACAGTTTTGCTAAGAATCGAATATATTTTTTTATATAATTAATATCCATTCTAAAATATTGATTAAAATTAATGGATAGTCTTATTCAATTGAAAGTCATAAGTGCACAAACACTTTTTTGAGTCACCGTATTTATATGTCAATATGAAGCCATTTTAAACTGTATTTTATCCAAAAAGTGCTCTTCATTGATCATGTTTTCTTTAAACCAGTATCGCAAGTCAAAAGTTTAAGTAATGTTGTTTTGAGTAAACATTATTATTTAAGGAGATNCTAAAGCAGAAGCATTTTTGATCATTTTTAAAGAAGTTATGACACTTTGAATTTTGCCATTTTTTTATAAGTTTCTAGGTGTACTGATACTTTTGAGCGGTACTGTATATTTCATCATATACAGTTTCAGTAGAAAACAGTAATTTTATTTTTAGCAAAACATTTGAAAAACTTTCAAGTATCATATTGATTACAGTTTTCCAGTGTTCCCATTTTCCTAGTGTTTTTCAATTGCAATTTTTCTTTTCAAAAACTGAAATTTTATAACGCTTTAGAGCTTGAAAACATCAAACTGGTTGATTTACATTAAAAAGACAGGCATATCAACTGATGTGTTGCTCACATGTTGTGAGCACGCGTTACTCAACACTGACATTATTTGAGTATGTTTCGGGTGGAAGAACAAGGTAAGTGCGCTTATCAAAAAGCAGACAACAAAAAACCGTAGAAAATTACTCGATTGGCATGAAATACTAAAATGCGGAGTGTAGGAATTAACTCTGGAAAAATGGAAATTTTGAAACAACAGTTTCATTAAGAAAAAATTACATTAAGGAAAAATGCAGATTCTTTTTTTGGATCAATAATTAAAAAAAAAAATCCTGAAACGGCTCTAAGATGTGTACACTACCCTACAGTAATGGAAAAGATATTTTCATTCAGGTGACCGAGTGGTAAGCCGGGTTGCATAACATGCCACCCGGATATCCGACTGCAAAGCCAATGACTGCGGGTTCGAATCCCGCTCAGGGAATGAGAGTTTCTCTGTGTGTTGTTCTCTTTGTGTGATGAATGTTTCAGAATACGTATTTAATAGTAAGATCTATAATCTATTCTTAGTGGAACTACATGGAGTATTTTAAAATCAAATTAAATTTTTCATTTAATTTTTTATTTATTTATTTGCAATTTAGTATCAAACTTATGATAGCAAAATTATATTTCAATATTTACTTGCTAACTCCAGTGATATTTTCTTTTATCATTTAAAAGAGGTTTGCAGTCGTAATAATACAATAGACAACACATGAAAGTTAATTATTTGTCCTCCTAAGAGGTAAATCAGTAATGAATATCGCTAAGTTAGTTCATTGTGTCCTATTCCACAGTGCAATATGTGAGTTAAAAGAAGGAAATTTGTGGAAAAATTTATAAATTCACATTTGAGTGTTGTTAAAGTTTCTGTAAAACTTAATTAAAAATATTCTGCTCAAATTTTACCCAACAAGGAAAAAAAATAATACAAAAAAACTAGTTACATTTATTTACAGACTTTTAAAATCTATTGTAGTTGTGAAAGGATATTGTGTTAATTAAACAAAAAATATTTACTTATAGGTGGAGATTTTCTTTGAAAGTGTCCGATGACTTTTGTGAGATAAAGTTTTTCTTGCTTTTTGATTATTGATTTAGTAAAAATAAACTTTAGCTTTGTTTTTAATTGCTAAGAATAGAATATATTTTTTTATATAATTAATATCCATTCTAAAATATTGATTAAAATTAATGGATAATCTTATTTCATTGAAAGTCATAAATGAACAAAAACTTTTTTGAGTCACTGTATTTATATGTCAATATGAAGCCATTTTAAACTGTATTTTATCCAAGCAGTGCTCTTCATTGATCATGTTTTCTTTAAACCAGTATCACAAGTCAAAAGTTTAAATAATGTTGTTTTGAATAAGCATTATTATTTTAGGAGATTCAGTACATAAAAATGAATGTCGCAAATGCAAAATTGTCTAATTTCTTGTTGCATAGTCTAAAGAAAAAAGTAGATAAAATTCTTCAAAATTTATTTATCTATTTTTATGTTTCTTATTTGAAATTAAAATATTTAACGAATTCTAATCCAAATACATGGTGTTTTAGTATACCATAGTTGACTGCTTTTGTTTTTATAACTAGAAACTTATACCTGTATAGTGCAGAACAGAAAAAAAGAAGTTTCGTTTTCCTTCTTCCTTATAAACACATATGAATAAAACATTTTTATATATTATGTTTATACCTCATTTAACATTTTTCTTTTACTTTCCTTAGTCTTTTTCAGCTTTATAGGGTAAAGGGAGAAACAGTTTTGGAAATATCATTTGTGGAATGCAAGCAACATTTACAAACTTTCGATATTGTGATTCCAATTGGAATTTCGAATCAAAAATCAAATATTTACCAACAATAAAGTAAAATTAAATGTTAACATATAGTTGGTTCTTAAAAAAATCTTTTTTTTAATTTAAAATAGGTGTCACAAAAGGTTAAAATGAAATTGAGAAAATTAGCATTAATGCAACAATTTTGACGATTTCTCAACAAATATTGCTTGCTGTTAGCGATTGTAAGAAAATGTGTGATTGGTTGGCTTTGCTGAGAAAAAATAATTCACAGATTTCATTGGAAGGGAATACAAAAGCTGTCAGAAAAATAGATAATCTATTGTTATTAAATTATAACCAACAAATTTTTGAATGAGTTTACAAGGTTAAAAATACTAAAACTTTTATAATCATTTTGTCAAAGTAGAAAAATTAACCACCAAAGCATCGGAACCAACTCGAACCCATGCCCATGGACTAGAAGAAAAAAAACTACTTTTAAAAGCAGAAGCAAATATCCTCCGTCTTCTCCAATCGTTTAGCAACCATGGGAGAGTTACATGTGGCATTCTAGTTTAAGAAGATATTAGAGAAAATTTTGATACAAGCAAAGCATCGTTAAATTGAAGATATATCAGCTGTTTGGCTGTACATTTCAGCCTAAAGAAATGCGTATAACGGATGGAAAAGGAAAAATAATTTAAGTTAAGAAAAATAGTAAAAAATTTAAATTAGTGAAATTTTTTTTAAAAAATCAAAGAAAAAAATATCCAGTTTTTCTTCAAAATTCCCTGATTTTTCCAGGTTTTTATCCAAATTTCCATTATATTCCCAGGTTTTTTTCAATCGTAAAAAATCCCCCTGATAATTCAAGGTTTTCCAGCTGGGTGGCCACCCTGTTCTCTGATAAGTACTGGAAATCGCATATCCTAAACACTTCTGCATTTATAAAAGGATTCTCTTAATATTTTGAGCCTTGTATTTTTTCTTAGAATTTTTTGGAAAAGATTAAAAAAATGTGTTAGAATAAAAGTGTCTTCCTTATTTTGTCCAACCCCTGTATGCCTGGGGAAAAGACTACAAACTAGCGGATTAAACTATTATTTTGTATTTTACAGCTAAAACGAAAAAAAGTTTCTCGCAATTTTTGACATTTCATTATTTTTCCAAATAAGTTTCTATATTTGCTTTAAAATATTTAAATATAAATATTATGTCAAATGCTTAATCTATTCCCTAAATTGAATTTTTAAGAGTATCATAAGACAAGAATAAGGAAGAAATTAGAACTTTAAAATTATTATTTGTCTTTGAAAGAAGATCAAATTTTGGTCCTTCTGGGCAAATTTTACCCCAAAAAATTTTTAATGTGTGTCAAAGTTAAATGACTCTATTTGAGTATTTTTCGGGTGGAAAAACAAGGTAAGTTCACTGAGAAGCAAAACACTCAACTTACAAACTTAATAAAATCATTCACTTGGCATCAAAAACTAAGACGGGGAAGTGCGAATTATTTGTGGAGAAAATGGAAAACTTGGAACTGCAGCTGCTTCCATATATTAAAAAAGAATGTAGATGTAATTTTACGGTTTCTAGTTCGTAATACTTAGCATGTCGGACCAACACATCCTAGAAGAAGAAAGGCCTCAGCACGGATCAATTTAGTAGTCCGAGGTAACGAACATAAACTGAGCAGTGAATGAAAAATAAGAAAAATGTCACTACGTTCCGGCTACTTAACTGCGCAGTGGTGGTTAACACGAAATATGTCATTACGTTCGGACTACTAAAAGATCCTATTTCTTGTCTATAGTAACTCGTGCTGAGGCCTTCTCTTTTATAAGAGGTATTGGTCAGACACACTGACCTATTAACTTGGTTTTTTGGAGTTCTTTTGCCAAGGGAAAATTAAAAAAAACCACACTTTAAGTACTTTACACTTGAAAAACAAAACTATAATTTTGAACATTATGCGCCATCTTGCTCTTAAAAAATACTTGGGTCCTATAGAACGGACAAATAACTAAAATATTTTAAAAATTATCAAACTTTTTTAAAAATCTCCTATTTGGCGACATTTTTCCACCTAGATGAAAATTATCAAAATACATCCCTTATTCCCATTTTTTGCAAATTTTTATCATCTCAGACAATGCAGTATTGGAGTAAGTTTTTAAATACTAAAAAATTGGATAGCAAACGCTTTACATTTTCTTAAAACGATTTCTCTTTTCTCGATTTTGACGTTTTGTGTTATTACCAGAATAAGCATAGAGGGCTCTTGCTAAAGATAGGCTAAGCATGACCCAAAAGTCATGATTAATTGAAAACAGTCACAACAGTTATGAAAATAGCTTATTATCCGGAGAGAGAAAAACATAATTTCATGCAAATACAGAACATTCGTAAAACAGCCTTTCGTGTTTTTGCTACTTTTTAAAATATATTTTATAAATCCATGTCAAAAATCTGACAAAAACATACATCAATTATAATTATTTAGTTCCGTGTTTATTTAAGTACAACTGCTTTTAAAACTTATTAAATATGTATTTAACATGTGTCAATATTGAAGAAAGACTTGTCCTACTCAGAGTTACTTGAACATATTTTTTTTAATAATCTTTTCTGATCTAAACTAATTTACTCTTCATTGGATATCTATTTGACAAATCGCCTCTCCATCTTTGAAATGTATTAGGATGCAGAGCTTAATCAAAAAATGCTATGATTTTATTTATTCTGTGATTTGTTTGTATTAACCATTTCAGTTAGAAATATATTAACTATTCTTGTTATGATATCGTTTTTAAATATTATTAAGAATCATTAATGCATATTATCATATGTTTTAGAAGATAAATCAAAAAATTTAAATCGAATAAATCACGATTTTTGTCAATGATATGATATTTTGATATCTATGATATTTTATTTATTTTTACAGTTTTGAATAAGTCAGTATGAAAATCTGGCAAATTTATTAACGCTTAAAAATATTTTATATGTATTATTTGTTTTATTCATATATTTATTTAATTTTACTATTAACTTACATTAATAATCACTATTGATTTTTAGAACAGGATTAGGGGGGAAATCTACCTGCCAATGACGAGGAAAAATAAAAGAGATATCAATATCACACTCTTTATAAATATAATATAAAAATAAGCAATTGATATTTGCTCATTTATCAACAGCTCTAATTTTTAGTTCGGTTATGAAAAGGGAAAATTCCCTAATCTAAAGCAGACATTCATTCTAAAGTTCTGAAATCATACTACAGATATCCTATCAACATAAACTGATAAGAACACTCCATCGAACTATTTTTTAACGACTTTACTTCTGTTGACTCAGGTGTATTTTTGAGTTTACATCTACAATGATGAGAGAAAGCTACCGACTGTGCGAAAACTTTATATGATTGAGCGAGTAAAAAGGTATGCTTGTTTATATTTAACAATAAAATTAATTTCGAATGTATTATATTAATTTTAGATATTATTGCTACAGAATATGGATTTTTTTTTATCGCCTTTAGAAAATAATTTTGCTGGCTAAACCACAGCTACCTTTTAAACTTCGAAGATTTATTATATTTCGATAATATGAATACGAGGAAAAAAATTCTGAAACTTTTTTAGTCTAAATATATTTAAAAAAAAAAAAGGTTACATGCTATTCACTTGTAAAAAATTATAGTACTAAGATTCTTCAGTGACGGGAATATTCCCATATTAGTACTCAGTTTCACCAATGTACCATTATCCTATTCTTTTAATCAGAATTAATTAAAAGTATATATATATTTCTTGGGTCAAAGCTTTAAAAATGGCAGAAAATGTTAATTTTTCTTAGAAATGTATAGCCTATATTCATAAAAGAGATGAAATATTGTTTAGAAAACAAATTTTCAATGAATTTCGCTTATTTTTAATGATGAATTTTCTTTAATCATTGCATATAAAGTGATAAATTTGTAACATTTTTTACACATTATACATATTCCCACACTCCGAATTGGAGTGAAGGGGTCTATTATAGCTCTCCTTCTTACTCTATTTGTGGCCAAATATTTTGCCTCTCGCCATGTCTTTCTGACTGTTTTCATTCACTTACAATCGCTCTGCGCCAAGTATTTTTAGGTCTTCCTCTTTTTCTATTCCCCTCAGGCTTCCAATCAAAAACTTGTTTTCCTTTGCATTTTTCAGGTTTACGTAAAACATGACCAATCCATTACCATTTACGTTTTATAATTTGCAGTTTATACATTATTGGATATTTTTATTGTGCATTTTTTCACATTTTGATCATAGAACAAAATTCACTAGAATCGCATAATATATTTATATGCCATAAACTAATCAAAAGACTATTCGAGTTAAATTTTATTCCAGTCATGTAATTTTCCATTGTAACTCAAAACTCAGTCCAACGAAGAAAAAACAATCGTTTTATAAAGTCATGCAACAAATATATAACAAACTATAACAAATATATAATAATATTTAAGAGATAAAATTGAACCAGATGTTGTCCAATACATTATGAGTGGTGGTCTTAGGAAATTAAATAGTGGCTCGTTCGGAGACGGCTACGTACAATAGCGTTTTCCAAAGNCGTGCATCAGTCACCATTTACTACACGGGGAGTCTTCGGCCGGCGAGGATCGAACCCACGACCTCTTGGATATGGGCCGGTTCCTAGTGCGACGTTCGGAGACGGCTACGTACAATAGCGTTTTCCAAAGGTTCATCTGTTCCGCGGAACCCTAGGGTTCCGTAAAAAGGGTCACGGGGGTACCGAGTGTTAGGACTTTTTTAAACCAGTTATGATTTTCGAAACCTGTAATTAAATTTATATCCAATTAATAATTCATTATGTATTCTGTCATTTTTATGGAATTATTTCGTTAAAATGCTTGTGAAGAAGGTAAATCCAAAACAATGTTTTTCTTCCTTTTTTTTTCTTTTTTATTCGATTATTAATATCAATATAATGAATGAATAATGAAAAGGATAGGCATTTGTAAACTAATTGCAT
Source organism: Parasteatoda tepidariorum (assembly GCF_043381705.1). Lineage (NCBI taxonomy): Eukaryota > Metazoa > Arthropoda > Arachnida > Araneae > Theridiidae > Parasteatoda > Parasteatoda tepidariorum. The sequence continues at coordinate 48,681,970 of NC_092208.1, read as the reverse complement.
TAAAATGTCTTATCGAAATAAAAGTAACCAAATTCAACAATGAAGAGGTATGTTTTCCTGTTAACCTTTCTCAGCGTTTATTTTCGTCCATTTTCGTTTTTATTTCAACGTAGAAATGGCTAGTATTTTCCGGAACAGGTATTTTGTACCTATTATTGAATCATATTTGTTAGAAAAATAGCATATTACTTCCAAAACCCTGTTACAAAGTACTAGGTAAAAATTCTGATTCAATTATTCTGTCCAAAGTCTACTTTTTATGTTGTTTTAAGTGCCTTTTAGTCATCTTTGGGCTATTTAAAAAAGAAAAAACAAAAAGGTCACCGATTTATCATGCGATATAGTCCTAGAGCAGTTGCCAGGCATTGCGAGGGGCCCTTCAAATTTTATGTTTCTGCAGAGCCTCTAGGAAAGTAAGTAACTCAGAAACCAGTTAGATTTTAGTTTAAATAATTCTGATAGATAAACTGCTTTTTAATTTTTTTTAATTCCTAAAAACGAACTAAGCAATTTTTTCCATTAAAATGATTTTATGGCTGTCTTAAATCTAACGATTTCAAGAGTTAACTTGCTAAATTTAAATGAATTAATCAAACAAATTTTTTAATCATGTTATTAACTGTAACTCTATGGGTTAAATTTCTATGTTTTGCATTTTGCTCCCAAAACTGTCTTTAAGAACCATGCTTAGGCAATCATGTATATCAGCTGTTTCCAAAATGTGTTCCGCGGAACCCTAGGTTTTTGTGAAGGATGACAAGGGTTCCGTGAGTTGGGATATTTTAAATCGGTAACGTGATATTTATATCCAATCAATAATCCATAATATATTTAATACTTCTTTTGTTTATATGAACTTGTTATGTAAAATGCGAAAGAAAAAAAAGTAGCAAAATTTTTATAAAAAAAATTTCAATAACAATATATTGAATAAATTATGAAAAGAATATGCATTTATAAAAGTTTCATACGTATTTCTTATCGAGCTTTCAAATCAAAATAAAATAACTAAATTCAAGAATAAAGAATTACGTTTTTATGTTAACTATTCTCATTATTTATAACAATTTTGTTAAAAACAAAAATAAAAATTTAAAAAACATAATTAAGGATATTTTTTTTCACTCTATGCATGCACCTAGAAAAAATTCATATTGTTAAATATTTCATTCTATGCATTCAAAGGTTTCAAAATAATTAGGAGATTTTTTTTTTCTTTTTGGTTAGTATATTCATAGCTGATAATGAACTTTTTTTTATAATGCGGCGTCCCAAAAAAGCTCGATCATTTGAAGTTCCATAGCCGAAACAAATTGGATAATGCTGATTTTTATGTTTGAAAACTAAATAAAAAAAAACTATTAGATAATTATTAGGCCAATAACAGCTTGTAAAACGCCGGGCACTGCACAAATGCTCCTCTCCACCTCTTGAATTCTTTGAACTAGACATTTTTTCGCGGAGGAGGTACTCAGTCATTATTTTAAAAGATAGTTTATTTTAAGGTAAGCAATATGTTACGCACTTTATGGTGCTATTTGTAATATAGTTTTTTTTTAATCAAAACACAATATAAAAGATACATCAACCTCAAGAAAACACCAACCTTAATGTATATTTTCAGATTCCTTCGCCAAAAATGAAGAAAAATTAGCGTATACATAAACGATCACAAGCGAGAAGGAAAAAAAACACATTCAAAACCTGTCGAATCCCCAGTGAAGAGGCCGATTTGCAAAACCAGTTTGATTTCCTGATGGAACTTAGAGGTGTTTCTTATAAACGCAATCAAACAAGTTTTAACACTATATGTAATAAGCGGTGTTAAAAGACTATTTTGAAATTATGTCTTCAAATTATTCGCTAAGTATACTCAGACAGTAATATCAGATGCGTAAATAAATTCAAGTACAAAATTGTACTTTTTGTACATAGAAGACTTTAACTATTGACCCTGTCGTCACGACATCAGTGACATCAGGTAACTAAGTAGCAGAATCCTCCTTTTATTTACTTTTTCGACTAAACTCATTGCGAGAGGTCATGTAATTTTTTACCATTTACTAAAAGGAGGATACTTGTTTGACGCAGTTTAGAACTTTTTCTCCCTTTTTTTTGGTTGTTTAAACTAAACTCTATTTTACCTATTCTGTAAATAATAATTTCCATTCCCAAATGTGAACATATTTTGACTTGATTTTTTACAGGAATTCTAAAAATATAGGTAACGGGATTCTAAAAATACGTATTGCGGTGATTGCGGAATATCCTGTGGAAAAATATGATAATGGTTTATGTTATTTAGAAACACATATTAAATTTTTAATGCTTTCATTTCATTTTTAACTAAATTGCTAATCTAATTTAAATATCCAAAGAGCAAGTTTTATTTGAAATCACAATTTATCAATATAGTTATTTAAATGATATTAAAAATGAATTAAACAATTAGTCCAATTTATCTTAATATATACTATGGGGCAGATATCTTGTCATTACCAGGAAATATGATGGATAGTAAAAATTTTGTTATAACAATATTGTTGTCCACTATTACTAGAGTAATCAGACAGAAATGAAAAATGAATTATGTTTGTTGTTTTCAAAGAAATATTTTACTTTCCTTTTTCAAAAAATTATTCGGTTCTCAGAAGTCAGGACAACAGACATCAGCGATTATTTACCGATAAAACTTTGATAACACAGGAGGAAAAAATATGAAGAAAATTTTACTTATCAGATAAAATTATCACTAATGTAAGCGAAATTTACAAACGCATTCTTTCTACTTTAGATAAATTTAAATTTAGAATTTATCACGTTTAAAATTAAATAGAAATATTCTGTTGAATATTATATTCATCGCATAAAGGGAATATACCTTAGAGATAAGCCAATTTTATAAATCAGTTATACAAAAAAAAATTATGTATATACATGTATATATATCGATATATATCTATATATGTATATATCACAATAAAGACATGATGGATAAAGAGAGAAAAACGAAAAAAATGAATAAGTTTTAATAAGTAATAAGTTTAACAATAATAAGTTTTATTTACTGCGCATAAGCTGCAAGTATATAAAACTCATAAAATAAGTTAAGAACATAAAGAACAAACATCTGTTTTTTACATGATATATCTTTTACTTAATATGTTCTTTTTGATCTCAAAAAGTTTTTTGAGTGCTCCTCACACTATTGTACGGCTATATTGATACAATAGTAGAAAGCACTTCTTTTTGCGGATAAAATCGTGTGAGCTGATGAAGAGATTACGGCTTTAAATTTTTTTGTCTTCCTTTTTAATATTATTTTTAAAAATTTTTTTTAAAGATTTTATTTTATTTCAAAAAAAAAAATTTCTTCTCTTTTCATTAATTTTTTATTTTTTCCTTGTTTTCTCTGTTTTTGACTTTAATATATATATATATATATATATATATATATATGNAATTATTAGTGAGAAAGAGAGGATGAAAAACATTGAATTCAGGTCCTCGGAGGTGCATGCATATATGTATATATATATACATATATATGTATATATATATACATATATGCATGCACCTCCGAGGACCTGAATTCAATGTTTTTCATCCTCTCTTTCTCACTAATAATTCGACAAATTCCGATAGCATTTATATTTTCTCTTAGGTTAAACATTAATTCACGTCCCCGACTTGTTTTTACCTCATTTGTGATGAGCAAACATTTAAGGAAAATCTATTTTACGGTTGGCGATTGCAGAACACCATGCAAATTATTTAAGTTCGTCACCATTTATGTATATATCAGTCACCATTATATATTAAGTTATAACCATTATATATATATCACCATTTATATATTAGGTTCCTCACCATTTATATATATTTTGCATTTCTAATTTCTTATTTATGTTTTAATTTCAGGAAAAGCAATCAAAGGCGTCGAAGATGGCTCTAAAATAGCTTTAGAATAATAAAAATCATTGCCACAAAAACTTAAGATTTAAACATTAGACATGGAACCCAAAGCCGTATTACGAGACAAATCTGTAAGAGACATTTGGGCTGCTATTGATAAAAGCACAATCAACATTTTGCAAAACACAAAATCTCAGACCTTGTATTCATCTCCGAAAGCATCCTCTCCTGATAAACAGAATGTTGTTCCTTCTGGGTCACAAGCAAAAAGCACTAGCTCCTATTTCAGCACTTTGGAAAAAGCGAATCCTGCAGAAGCATACGGTTTATTTCAGCCTGAAGTGTGTAAGGTTGAAGACGATAATGTTTCCTTGTATTCAATATGGACCCCAACAAACAATGATAACTTGAAAAATAAACACACAAGTTCTTATGAAAGTCCTTTAATTGACCTAGACACATCAGAAAATTTAAAACAAACAAAGGCTTTCCCTACTAATTCATCATATGGAACTAATGAAAATTCCTTAATAGACTCAGACGTGCCAGTAAATACAAATATTTATACTTCAACTAAAGATAGCAATTATGAAAGTTCTCTAATTGATCTTGGAATACCAGAAAATTCATATACAAAACACAATAAATGTATTTCACCTAAAGATTATACTTACCGAAGATTCAGACATGATTCAGGAAGTAACTCGAACAATGACAATGTTTCAGAAAAATCATTAGATGGACTGAATGAAGAGACATTTGGAAAGTTTTCGTATGCTCCAAATGAATCGGAGTTGACTTTAGCTGCGATATCAGATGCTACAGCGGCGTATGAACTTTCAGAAGACAAATCAATCCAGGAGACATCAAAAACAAAGGTTTTCGAATGTTCCGAAACTGCGAAAAAAATGCGGGAAGTTCAAGAAACGGCAACAGGAACCAAACCCAAAACATACATAACAAAAGTGTACAAACAAAATAATATACAACAGTCTTATCAGCGTGATGGTAAGAAAAGAAACGGCAATAACAAAAATACAAGAGAAATGAAAGATCAAAATGTTCCAAATAACAAAAATATAAAACCAAATTCAGATGAAATCCTTAGCGTGAGCCGGGAAAACTTAGCCATTTGCAAAGCTCGCCCTTTACAAGGTAAATTTAGAAGAAACTTTACAAACAATGAACAAAGACGAGTGACTCGCACTCGAGAAACTTTTCACAGTCAAGTTTTTCCAAACGTTCAAGCCGGAATTGCTACTCGTACTAGAGAAACTTTTCACAAGAAAGGTAACATGAGTTATTACACAACTGAGAAGATAACATATGTTCGAGGAGAAAAATTAGAAAATATGCACAAAGATATACATCAAGATCAGGAAAATAACATTGTTTGGCAAAATATCTCCAATCTTGGTCATATAAATGATAGAGAAGTTTTATGGGACAATGATATAAAGTTAAAAAAATATTTTCAAGGAGACAAGGTTCCCCAATATTATGATAAAGGTAAAAGGTTACCCAATTCCAATTGGAAGACCAGTGATGAGAAATATAAACTTGATGAAGATAATATCCCCATATTTAAAAATCAAAACATCTCAAAAAAGCAGGAATCGAAAGAATCCAACTGCTTGGACCAAAGAAAGACATCAAAAAACGAAGTTAGTCAAGGTAAAAAGCTTACTTTCAGAGGCAATCTTCACTGGCAATCTTCAACTGATAATTCAGATTTGGACGAACCAATTAACATTCCACAAGATAAATCTTCTGAATTTATAAATAAACAAAGCCAGAAAACCGGTGATGTTGGCCATGCTGACAAGAAAAATGTGGTTCATTTCAAAATATATGATCCAAAACTTCGCCGTCCTACCAAAAAGAAGATCATGATCAATCAATATCCTGAAGCCAAACTCAAAAGTAATACATTTGACAATCCACAAACAAGAAAAACTACAATGCACTATGTAGCATCTGGAGGCGCCCTGACTAAAGATTCAGAAGAACAATTCCCATCTAAGAATGCCGCTGATAAAAATCTAGAACAAACAAAACTCAAAAATAATTCTTTTAAATCATCGCAAAACGAGAAAACTGGAATTCCCTATGCGAAATTAATGAACAAGGATTTACAAGATCATTTTGAATTTCTAGAAAACATTAACCTAGATAAAGCAGACGGAGAAAATAAAACCTTTGTAAAAGACGTACTAAGTAATATCATATTAACCAATAGCAATAATACAAGGAAAATCCCTGGACTGCCGGAAAATTCTATAACTATGGCAAAAAGTGATTTAAAATCTTTAATAAACGACGGCAAAGAAATAGCTGATCTGATAGTAGGTTGCCAAAGAACACTTGATATGTTTAAATCTTTTTACTATGAATGGATAGACTTACGAAAACAGAGCATAAGCTTATTAGAACAAATAGTGATGATAATTAACAATTCTTCTAGAAAAAATGATACAATGAAACACGTGATTGCAGCAATTAATATTGCAGCTGGTGCAGCTAATTTTGTACCTCACCCAGGTGTGCAATTAGGTGCAAAAGTAGCTGGTGCTGTTGGAGGTTTTTTTGCAAATTTTTTCACCCGCACTGACTGTAAGAAAGATGTGAATGCTAAAGAATATGAAATTAAAGAAATCTTTCAGAAGGATATTGATTCTTCATCCTATGTTTACATATACGGAGTACAATGTGGCACCCAGTTTCAAGAAACGTGCAATGTTATCAGTAAATTTTACAAACATTTGCTTGAAATAAACTATCAATCAGTTATAAAAAACCACGAATTGCTAGAGTTTATGAATGAGATAATAGAGCACAAGAGTTCAGATACTCTTACTTTCTACAAAAGACTTCAAATGTGCTACGAAAGATTAATTATAAATTCGAACTCAGTAGACAGCAGAGCTTTCGTAAGAATCTTTGAAGATGTGCCAGAAGCAGTTGAAATCATTGACTTACTTCCTTGGAAATTCGATTCAGATGGATTCGATAACAGTATTGTTCAAGATGCTTGGGGTGAATTACTTCTCCTCTTTCAAGCTGATAATCCAGCAACTGTAGATATCATAAAGAACAAAATTCAGAACTGTTTATTATTTTTAAAGAAAGAACATAGAATACTGTCTAGAAATGTGACTGGTCTCTTCAGAGAAACAGTTAAATAACTCTAATATAAAATTATGATTTTAAGAGCTTGTAAATGCAGGGTGATGTATTTTATGTTATAAAGTTACTTGCAATGTATTTTAAGTAGCTTGCAAATTTTAAAATAATTGTTCAAGAGTTCTTCATTTATAAAGCAATGTACACTTTTCAATGTTAACTCCTTCTTATGACAAATTTTAGAAACTGTGTTTCTGTAAACGTCTGTGAAAGCTTGATGTTCATGACATGCTTATCTTTTAAAATTATTTTATTGTCTAATATAAAGTTTCAAAATTAACTCACCGATTTAGACAGACACATGGAATAATAAGAAACCTTAAAGTCTGTTGTTTGTGAATTTCCCAACAGAAAATAGTTTAATTATTATTTGCGAAAAAATTATTCGTGCATCTATCCAATATTAAGTGGAAAAGCTTAATCCTGTCTGATTTTTACGACCAAATTGCTGCAGAGTAAGAAGTAAGTTTGGGCTAAGAAACCTCAATTTCTATGAAAAAGAAAAAAAACACATTTTTCCACAAAAATTTCTGTTTACATATACAGACATGAATTATCACCAATTTATGCGAGATGCCATTAGTTGTCAAAGTTTGAAAGAATGTTTTAAATAATCCTGTTTAAAATTGTTTCGGAAAATTGATCTCTTAATAAATATCTTAGTATCTATAATATTTCCTTTCAAGCCAGTGATTTATTATTTATACTGTCAGTGAAGTGACTGCCTTAGCTTTCTACATTAACTATACTTTGTAGTGATTTTAAAATAAAGGTCTTTAATAATCTCTATAGGAAGGCCAAATAACAGAAAATAACACTCACAGCCAAAAGTTTAAATTGTTGTATAGACATATATTTATATTATAATTATAAGAAAGGTGAATATATGTAATACATTAAAATATTTGAAATGAAACTTATTTGAACATTATAAAACTCATAGGTTTTGTCAAATAAAAATCTAATATTTTCTGAAGATTTTCTTAATCAGTTGAATGTTTGTCTTTACAATTCAAATAAGAATCCAAAAATAGCTCTGAAGAATAACAAATTATTGATAATAGTGAATAGTGAAAAAAATTTTGAATTTACTGTGACAGTTTTCGATAATTTTGTTTCGACTTTACTGCATTTTTTTTTTTTAAATGAAGTGAAACTATCAAATTACAAATGAAAAGTTACAAAGTGGAAACTGTATGTACCTGTGACCAGTAATTAAAAAGCTGCATAAAGTTATTAAAAAATGCTTCGCCCTTTTAGAAGAATTTTTTAACAACTATCTGTGAGCATGCGATAAAGTTACCAATGAAAAGTCAATGGGAGCAAGTAAACTCTACATATTTTTTTTAGGTGACTGATATCTATTTATTTTTAAATAAATAGATAAATAAGTAAAATATAATTGAATTTACTCAGGCAGACAAAAAGTACCAATAATTCTTTTACTAACAATGCACTCACCATCCAAAAACTTTTACTTTAAACCTTTTACTTTAAAGTTTTTTCAACTATTATGAAATAAAATAATATAGAATAAATATTAGCTAAAAGTTATATTCTTAATGGAATATCTTTGGATGAACGAATTTTATAGTTGAGTGCAAAAAATTTTCAATTTGAATAACAGATTCTTGCGATAAAGCGAAATATGCAAATAATAAAATTAACATTAAAGGAACCCAAACTTTGGACCGCTCTTTTTCTCTATGGGGACCATAATGTTACCATCTGTAAACTCACCATGAAAAGTTTTTACATATTGATCAAATCTCATAATTATAAGAGTACAAAAATAGTATAAATATATAAGTTATATAAATATTATACTAGTTTTATTTTAAGTCTTAAAATTAATTTTAACTGAAATAAGTATAATACACTAACTAAATTATATCGTCCATGGGCTGCAATAGAGGCATAACTCAAAACACATGCATTTTGGACTAAGAACAGGTGTAAATATGAAAACACATTCTTTTCAGCAGCAATACTAGCACAACTCATAATTCAACCTGAAGGTAATCTTCGTATAAGCAAACTAAAGCATTTCCTATGCATTTTCTCTAGCAATGAAAACTTTAAACCCACTTATCTCAAAACTTGATTTTTTGAGTTGTGCTGCTATTGCAGCCCATGAGCGATACATATCCATCATTTGTTTGAATAACTTACTTTTAAAACCTATAAGCAAATTAGCTTTTAAACAACTTAACCATATTTGGAGCACGTTAGGCAAGGGGAAAAAATTAGGATTAATATTTGTTTTAAACTTAAATTGCAACAGAGTTTATGAACATTAAATGTGACAAAGAGAAAAAATAAATGTAAATGATAAAATAAATATAATGAATAATGACAAATCTTTATAAAAAAATTTGTTGTTTATTAAGTTTTCTGACATTTTTTTTTAATATCAGAAACTACAACTCTTTCACATTTTAGGAAGATCTCAACTAGTCTTTTTATATTCACATATTTGTACATATTTTTTTCTGAAAAAAAAAAACAACAAAGCAACAATTCAAACATTTCATAACTTTCTCTGCACACAAATATTAGAAGATGAATGGGAAAAAAATCCATTTTTATGTTAAGCAGGTCTCATACAACCACTGCATCAATTAATAAAATACTACTCACAATATAAGATGCTCTACATCTTCCGTACAAAATATATCACCAAAACTCTTTGTATGGTTGTACAAGTATAACACGACTATGGCACAGGCATAAAAAAATATGACATTTCAGCCTGATATAATCAACTATTCTCTTAAAGAAAAGTAAAACAACAAAACCAAATAATCTACACAACTTATTTCTAAAACTAAGTAGAAATAGTTGGAGCCAAATATTTTCTTGTCTAACTTAGTAAATCTTTAATACACTGTTGCATTGAAACGACAGGTAAAAGAGAAAATAATATAGAGAGGTAGACACCTGGCTTCTTAAAATAAATAAAAGGAATTGTCAAAAGTAAAGAAATACTGACTATCATTACTGATTAATTTATATTAATTGCTCATCAAAAAAATAAGAAAAAAAATATTTTTGCTTTGGCACAATTTTAAAAGAATTTATAAATTCCTGAATTAAATTTTGATACTTAAAATACTACACAAGATAAAATATACACGGTGAACAGAAAGTAATGTAAAGTATTTAGAGTCTCATAACACATGATATACTAAGTGGAATGTAAAAAATTATTAGGTGTACATACTCAGCAAAGTATGTAGATTCTCTGAAAAAATCATCAAAAGTCGCCAATAAAGAAAATTCGGCACTTACAGCCTAATGTGAAATTAGTTATATATACAGTACAGAACCCGTTATCCGGAAATCAGAAAACCGGAACGAAATTCGATAAATTTTCTCGCCATATTTAAAAAAAAAAATTTCTTCCTCATAAGATTTTACGATTTTTCTTACTTTTTTTAACGATGTTTACCTTACCATCATTTGGAAATAATCATTAGTGTATTACTTCAGCGTTTCTTCTTATTTTTAAGATTATTTCCAATATTTATTATTTTTTTTTTCGGTTTGGTTTAACAATAAAAAAAAACGGCTTTTTGTAGCGATTCAGAAAACCGGAAAAAATCAGTTATCCGGAATAGCGATGGTCCCGACCGTTCCGGATAATCGGTTCCCTACTGTATCTATATATATATAAATTTGAAATAACAGCTTACAACTAAAAATCAATTTTTATTGCTATTTAGAAATGTGGCTCAATATGAGCATCTTTCATATGTTCTAAATATTACATACCAGATGTGAAGTGCCAAACTTTCCCCCGTTGATGACTTTTCATAAAAAGAAACTGCAAATCCCCCTACCTTACATGTATATTTCTTTCTTTTCTTTTTTACAGTCCACCTATGACACCAGTTAACAGACTCTTAAGTGTTTTATTATTTTTGAACCATGTACATAATTAATCATCCATTTCATAGGAGCAAAAAAAAAAAAAAAGCATAATGTTCAGTGACAGGAACACATTACACAAGAGGCAACATAACATTCAAAATTAGCACTAAAAAGAATGTATGATTATATCAGGCAGTTGATAACAAATGAAACATGATACTTTAACAAATAATAAAACATAATGCTGTTTTAAGAACAAAAATTTAGAGAAGGAATTATCTTATACTGCAATTGCCATCTAGTATTTTGTGATATAATTCGCAATTGACAGTTTTATAACATTTATTCAATTAAAGCAACAAAACTGAACAAAGAAGTTTTCATTGGTAGAATATAATGGAGTAGAAGTGAAAGTCTTGAGTACTAGCATTAGTTTTAAAAAATCAAATTAAATAAAAAAATTTTACAAGGATTTGATTAAATTAAATTTAAGTCCTACATCTAAAAATTAATGAAATAAAATTGAGAAAAGTTTTCATTATTAGTATTGAAATCCATGACATGACAAGTAAAACATTGATAAAAGCCTCAATTATAAAGACACTTTATAACCGGGAAAAAACTAATATGTAGCACCAGGATAAATTGAAGATTTTCATAAATAATATATTTTATAATTCATTAGATAAAATAAATAACACATACCTTATCCATCAGTTACAAAAAAGAATATATTACAAATCAAATCATATATTTATATTTTAACCTCATACACGCACTTTTTAGTTAAAAGAGATACAAGGTTCTGTCTCAAATAAAAACAATTTTTATGCAAGATAAGAACAAAACAATACTAGAGAATATAAACAAATTTTACAAAATATTCTACTTGATTCAGATTTATAGTTGATAAATAAAAATAATCCAAATTCAAAAGTTATCCATCATGCATTACATAAAACTCAAGATAATTTTCAAAATTGAAAATTACGATCATAAATATGTAGGTATAAAAAAATATATCCTGCTGTATTCAGAGATAACTTATTCTAATAGGTAAATGCTTAATGTACCAAATGTTTCAATATTACTATAAATAAGAACAGAAACAAATTTTTTTTTAAAAAACTAAAACTGATTAATTTATTTAAAGTTACACATTTAGTAAAAAGCTATAAACATTTAGAAAATATAATTTAATTATTAGCGTGTACATTTTGAGTGTCTAATTAGTCAAAAAATTTAATAGGAATAAAGGAACATATTTAATTTAAGTACAACATATAATCTTTTAAGCGCAATTAGAAAGATACATATTAATAAAACAAACATGTGGGACAGACATGTGGGATTTAAACATGAAAATTAACTGAGAAATATCAATGATAGGCATTAATTGTTTAAAAAAAAGTTAGTTCTCCAAATTTACTTAATTTAGTAGTTTCAGTTAATCAAAACATTTTTGTAGGTCTATTGAAAAATACATGAAAATTTAAGTTAGCATATAAATGAAATAAGGAAGTTCAAAACTCATAATTCCTGAAAAACTAAACTTTATTTTAAAAGAAAAAATTGTGCTTCATAAAATTCTAAAAACTCCTAAATGCTCAAAACATTTATTTTTATTCTTGTTTGAACAAGCTATTAAAATTTAACACAAAAAAAGGCTTGAAATACAAAAAAAAAGTTTAACAATCACACGCAATACAAGGCAAAATCAGTCATTACCTACATACATAGGTAAGTATATCACATTATGCTGATATGACACTAAATTAGTGGCACTTATTATATATAACAAACAATCCTAGTTATTTTTTTTTATTTTTAATATTTTTTTCACAAAATTGTTCAATATCTCAATATCAAAAATTATTCTCTAAGGGATAATTTATGCAAGATGTCCATGGTTTCTTAGTACATTTCAATTAGTTAGTTCTATCACACACCACAAAACATTTCCTTGACTCACTGAGAGCATTTGAATTGAAGCACCTTAAATGACGCCTGTCAATTTTTTCAAGTACACCACCATACTTTCCCCCACACTTTTTTTTATCATGGATTTGTATTCTTTTGCCGATGCAGGAACTCAACGAATTTGGCGACAATGTGGGGCTAAGCAACACGAAATCTTCAGCAGGATATTTTAATGGCAATTTTTAAACGAATCTGCTCATTTATATCTGAATCTGAATGTCCGGGGTGTACTCCTTTGCATCACGGAAGCAAACCATGCAGCAACATCGACATTTGCTTTCTCATATCTTTTAATGAAATTATGTTCCTAAATAAAAGAATTGAAAAAGAAATTTAGCACTTGATAAAAGCATGGTTCTTAATAAGAGAATTTAAAGAGAGGAATTAAGTAGTTAATGAAATTATTATAAAAAATAAGAATTGAGAGAGAAAATTTTTAAACCTAAAAAAATTTCACTTAAACATGGCTATACAGGTAAGAAAAATAATTGACTGAAATAAATGTTCAACTTTCTTTTTCGTCTAAATTAACTGTTAAGAACTTGTATGAAATATGCATTGAAAGCACTATTTTTGAACAGAGTTGACAGCATGTTCATTTAGGAGGATCTACTTGAAACCAAACCACTAATTTCATTATACATGTTATCTTACAAACAACTATGTATTCCAGAGAGTTACAATAATAATTGTAATTAACCTCATTTAAGGGTTTGAATTTTGAAGACACTGTACTTTTGAACTATTTTTAAATTTTAAACAAATTGTTAAACATTAAAATTAAAAAAAAGTTTTTTTTTAAGAATTATGAAAAGCTAGTTAATATTAATAAATTAAACTTAATAAGCAGCATATCCAAACACAATTTGTTAAAGAAATTTGGTTTTTAGTCACAACTTGGATCCAATATTCAGATTAGTCTTCTAAAATAAAGCATTCTGACTATTACACTACTTTTCAATGATGTACAATTTTATAAATTTTTTTTTTTTAAGAAAAAGAAACCAAAGTTCTGTTTCTAACAAAACAAGATGAGCTTAATTTCATAAGGGAAAAAGAAGGTATTTTTAAACCTTTTTAAACCCTGATGGGTAACTTTAGACAGATAAAACAACAGTATCTGTTTAAGTACTAACACACAATCTGTAGAGTACAATTAAGAAAATTAATAAATTTTAAAACAAGCATGCGAAAACCAAACATAACTATCATACATACTATCATACACATGTAAATCTAAACTAAAAATAAAAGTATATGCCACAAGTTTACTTAATTTGTTTTCGGTAAATTGGCAATTAAAATTTATTAAAAAGTCTGTTTTTAACCTTTTTTTAAAAAAAACTATAAAATACAAAAACTTTTTAATGTTAAAAAAAATTATTTTACTTATTTATTATTAAAAATTATTTTACTATTTAATTACAAACTGCTAAAATGTAATGAAAAAAAATTTTTTTTTTTAAATTTTGTGTTAATTACACACAAAACTGGGCAAAATAAATCTTTGTCAAATTAAACCAAAAATTTCAATTAAGTTTTTTTAGAAGTTTTTAAGTTTTTTTTAGTTAAAGAGAGAAAAAACAGAACATACTTGTTCAAAAATCTTATACCATAGTTATTATGTTTATTTATGTATGAGGAAATTATTTTTACCCTTTTACATTTCTCATTTTCACAAATAAGATATTTTTTGAAACTATAGAATAACATGAAACCAGGAGATTGCAATACTGTAAACACGACTGCCATACCAAAAGCATATTCTTTCGAGATTGATGTCAAAAACTAAACACTTAATTCGGTTTTTAAAGGTTAATGTTCCATCACAATTTTCAAAAAAATAAATAAATAATAATGATAATAAATAAATAAATAAAACATTGTATATACAGAAATATGTGTCTTAAATAAATCTTTATAAAAGCAATAGTTGAAGAATTTTCATAAAATTTAAAACAGTATTAAAATGAAGTTACAAAATGCCTTGAATAAACAAAAACAAGTATCTTACCAATAATTCTCTATATTTTGGTCTTTTACGGTAATCTTTTGTTAAGCTAAAAGAGAAAATAGAAAAATTAGTGCCATTCTAGAAAATTTCTTCATAAATTTAAAATATAAATAAATTAAGAAATTGCTTTGATATACCTTGTTTTTTGTACAAGTTTCTACACTATTCCTTTTTTAAAGTATTATTTCATGTGTGATAAACATGAAATAATACAAGAATACTATACATACAAATTTATAGAGCAATAGCCTGCATAAATCCCTCTAAGACTAGAGTTTTTCAGTTGGAAAAATATGTTAAAAAATAAGTAATAAATAAATAAATGTTCACTTCTGGGTACTCACACAGGGTGGCCACTCAAATCAGATTTCAAATTTCCCTGATTTTTCCAGGTTTTCCAGATAAAAATCTTAAAATTTCCAGGTTTTTATTTCTTTTTTCGTATTAAGTGTAGGATGTGTACAAGAAAAGTGTCTATATTATAAAATATTTTATTCAAAATGTTATTTTTTTAACATATCATCTTGAAAAAAAAAATTTATTTTGACAATTTGGCAAGATTTATTATTTATTTTTTAATGCTTTGGTACAAAATTTTGAATCAAAAATCATATATTGACCAACAAAGGAGTAAAATTAAATATTAATATATAGTTGGTTTTTAAAAAATCTTTTTTTTTTAAATTAAAATATGTTATAAAAGGTTAAAATGAAATAAAAAAAATTAGCATTAATGCAACAATTGTAACGATTTGTCGACAAACAGTGCTGTTAGTGATTGTAAAAAAAAGTGAGATTGGTTGGTTTGCTGAGAAAAAATAATTCACAGATTTCTTTGAATGGGAGTAGAAAAGCTTTCAGAAAAAGTGTGCAATACAAAATCTATTATTATTAAATTATAACCAACTAATTTTTGGAGAATTTTATGAAGTTAAAAATATAAAAACATTTTGTCAAAATAGAAAAAAAAAATTACCACCAAAGCATCAGAACAAACTTGAGCCATAAATGGATTCAGCCCAAGGACAGAATTTAAAAACAGAAGCTAATATCCTAATCCATTTTTCCACCTCCACCAGAATCTTTCCTAAATTGCACAGTCCCATAGCGGTCAAAGGTTTCTACATTGGTTTACCAACCGTGGGAGAATTTTATGTGGCATTCCAGTTTAACACTGTAATGGAGCAAATTTTGATGCAAGCAAAGTTGATGATATTTCAACTGTTTGGTGATACATTTCCATTTAAAAAAAATGGGATAATGGACGAAATAATTTAAATTAAGAAAATTAACAAATAATTTAAATTAGTAAAATTAAAAAAATTATCAAAGAAAAAATTTCCAGCTTTTCTATAAAATTCCCTGATTTTTCCAGGTTTTTATCTAAATTTCCCTGATAATTCCAGGTTTTCAAGGTGGGTGGCCACCCTGTCACATAAAGTTGTAGACATTTTTTCACAAAATATATGTTTGAAAAGTTTTGTTTTTGTTACATGTGCAAAATATATAGAAATTTAAAAAAAAAAATAAATTTTTAATGCTTTACTTGAACTGTTCAAACTTAATATTTTTTCTTAAAACTTATTATAAAATATTGAAATTCGATATAGAAATATTTCAAGTTAACTATGCTCTATCTTTTTTAATGGCACATTTCTAAACAAAGAAATACATTTTCTGCGCCACAAATCAACACTCTACCTCGACATTTAGGGAAAAACCTTTAACACTGCAGAATGTTCCTTAGACAGTAATTCAGAGGGCAGCAGTCTCAGAAGGATGTAGAAAAAGTGAACTTGAATTAAATACAGTTGAACTTGCCTATAATGATCCCTAGTTTAAAAAGAACCCTGATTTTATTAAGAAATGAGCAAGTTCTTTTTTTTTTTTTTTTAAATGGCATATTTCTAAACAAAGAAATACATTTTCTGCGCCACAAATCAACACTCTACCTCAACATTTAGGGAAAAACATTTAACACTGCAGAATGTTCCTTAGACAGTAATTCAGAGGGCAGCAGTCTCAGAAGGATGTAGAAAAAGTGAACTTGAATTAAATACTGTTGAACTTGCCTATAACGATCCCTAGTTTAAAAAGAACCCTGATTTTATTAAGAAATCGGATATACTTGGTTTGTATAATGTTAAATATATTGCAGGCAGAGCTTGTTTTTAATGATCAAAGCCTGGTTTTCGCAAGCAATATTTTGAGACCCAGGAAGAAAAAGTAGACAACTTCGAAAAATAGAAATTGAGAATATAGTTATAAATCTGTTAATGCCAATATTATTATTTCCCAGATACTTACTTTCGAGGATATTGCTGAATTTCAAGGTAAGTATGTAAAAAAATATAATGATAGTAATGACGATTCCGAGGGATATGAAGAATTTCAAGATGAACTGTCCCAAAGTATGTACTTAAGAGGCATTAGAGTTCACTGAAAAACTTAGAAACAAAAAATAGAATAATGAAGTACTATATTTATAACTTAATAAGTATGTGTGAACCAATATGATTTTTCTCACAAACCCATTTTTATGAGCATTTGGTCATAATGGGCAAATGTCAGTCTCTTTATACTCGTTATGAGCAAGTTCGGTAAATGTAAAGCTTTTTCCAAACACTTAATCAGGCACAATAAAAATTAAAAAAATTCAAGCATAGTCTTATATTGGGAATAGATGGCATTAATTATTTTAACAATAATACTAACCAAACTTGAACAAAACTGCAAAAATCTAATGAAAATGCTAAATTAGAGGGCAATCTGGGAGGGTCCTCTTGAAGAACTTTACTCAGAACTTCAAAGTCTGTTTTGCAATCTTGGTAGGGAAATTTACCAGTAGCAAGCTCAACCTAGATAAAAAAAATTAAAATATAAACAAAAACATTCATTCATAATTTTAAAAATTTCAAATTTCTTTGAACAAAACAGTTTTGTACTGATACAATTTGTAGAATAGCCAACATGTATCGCAAAAATAATCAACTTAACAAATTACAACTCATCAATAATAACATTTCAAACTTATTTCTTCAGTTATTTTCATTTAACTTAGCTTCATAAATATTAAAGAGCGGCGATAGTTTTTTTTTTTCAATTTTAGGATAGTGTTAGAACATTATTCAGAAATTTTAGTATACTTTATTGAGTAATTCAAGAATATGTTACACTAAAAACAGGTTACATAATAGTTCATTACATAATGGCGAACTTACAAAACCAAATAGCATGTTAATTTGTATAACAAATTAAGCAAGTGTTTCTTCTAAATATAAAAATATTATTAGTATCATTTTAAATACATTTTAACACATATAAAACAAATTTACTATACAGCTTTGTAAAATAGTGAAGATTCTGGAATTTAATCCAATCATAGTTTTATAAGACAACTGTATCATTTCTTGTTAGTTCCTTTTTTTACTTCTAAAATTCACACCAAAAGAAATAACAAATTAAAAATTATCAGCAATTCAACTTATAATTTGTTTTGTGTCCTTGTGCACCTAATGTAAGTTTGCATAAGGGGAAAAATGCAAGAAAATTTCCACCAAGAAGCTATATAAAGAGGATTTCTCTTTTTAACATTAAACTAATGGAATAAAGAATCAGCATCTTTAAAACCAGGAAATTGAGGAAAGAAGTGACTCTACACAGGTGGCTCTAACTAAGTGTTATTTGTTAACTGTATTATTTGCTCCAATTTCAGTTTTATTGCAAAAAATACATCAAATAAAAAAAAACCAGTTTTTTAAAATTTTTTTCTCTTAAATCATACACTTAAAGAAAATCAAAATGAGCATTAAAAACATATATACAGTAGTCTTTGCTTAATGTAATCATTTTAGGACACAATGATTTTGATAACATTGATCAATTAATAATAATAAAAGAATCACAAATTAGATAAATTTATTAATTTAATCCTTACATAATAGGTTTGAAAGTAAAATATAAGAAGGGCTTATTTACATAATTCTTTTAAAATATAAAAATTACAATTTTTAAAAAGAAGTCCGTGTTTATTTTTCTCTTTTAATAAGATCATTGATTTTTCAAAACTTTGCAAAGAAGAGACGGTGAGATTTTAACAATGACTCAGTTTTGGTATAACGACAGTTTTAAATGTCATTCTTTGGTATTAATGTCAAACTATTAGTTTTCAACGATCATTATCATCATTCCTCATATAAACACATACATTTTTGGTTTAAATTAGATCCTGCTCTTCTGAGACATTAATAAAATTATTGTGTATAATTGACAACTGATCCCCACTTCTATGGACTTGCAATTTAAAAAAACACCTAGGATAAAAAAGGGAGACTCTCTGAAATTCAAACAATAATATGGGAAAAAAAGAAGATTCTTTTTGAATAATAATGAATATTTCTTTAGCAATTCAGATTATTTTTGAAAAAATTAATAAAAACACTGATAACATTAAAGAATCTAATAAGATATATCACAAAGATATCATTTTAACATAGAAATTAATACAGAACATCCGGATTGAGTGATTTTGCTAACAATAAGTGACTGAAAACACTGACAGAGATTACATTAAGTGGAGACTACTGTATATGTAAGATTATACATCAGAATTGAAAATCAAATCCTTGTAATAGTTTTCTAGTGTGTCTATAAGCAATCAAGAAATACACTTTGGAAGATAGACTTGGAACTTACAAGAGAGATACCTAAACTCCACACATCAGCTCGTATGTCATAATCTGGACGTTCAGGATCTGGAGGATCGATTCGTTCTGGCTATTTAAAGGAATTCAAAGTAAGAATAAATTAAACTTGCTCCAAAAAAACATTTCAACACACACACAAGAAAAAACTACATACAAATCGTGTATTTGTTAGATGTATGATTATGGTTAGATTATGAATTACTAAATTAAAAAAAGGGCACCCATATGCTAACATTATAATTGAAAGATTTAAAGATTATAAAAGAATATATAAGAATTAATACATTATTTGATAACATTAAGCTATTTAAAGGAATTCAAAGTAAAAATAAATTAAACACAACAAAAAAAATTAAACTTGCTCCAAAAAAACATTTCAACACACAAAAAAAAAAAAAAAAAAAAAAAAAAAAAAAAAAAAAAAAAAAAAAAACTATATACAAATCGTGTATTTGTTAGATGTATGATTATGGTTAGATTATGAATTACTAAATAAAAAAAAGGGCACCCATATGCCAACATTATAATTGAAAGATTTAAAGATTATAAAAGAAAAGAATATATAAGAATTAATACATTATTTGAAAACATTAAGTAAAAAATTTAAAATATTGCATAAAAAACTATACATAATAAATAATATATTACCTAATACATAGCCTTGGGTGTATTTGGATTAAGACAGCATATTTTTTAAAATAGAAAAAAATACTAAGAGCATATTTTTAAAAAAAAACTAAGTACATACATAAAAAAATCACTTTAAAAAAATTTGTTAACAGACGTATTTTCTTTAAAGGAATTCGGATAATCGATGTTCTGTTGCACTTATTGAAAATACAATTGCAAAAACTTACTGCCATATAAGCAGCACAACCAGCAGATCTTGTTTTTGCTTTAGAATCTACTAATCTTCCACTAATTCCAAAATCACACAACTTTACAGTTCCATTTTCATCTAAGAGTATATTAGAAGGCTTTACATCTCTATGTATCACACCATGTCTTTCTTTAAGATAATGAAGGGCTTTTACAATCTAAATAAAATATAAATTTCCAATTTAGTAAAATAAATAATAAATTTCAGTAAACAAATCAAAGTAAAAACCTATTTGTTTTTTACTGGAATATAATTGTTAAGCGAATAAATAATGACTTAGTAGTAATAATGAATTGATAGAGAATTAGAATACCAACAATCCACTGGGTGGAAAAAAATTTACACTTTATAATAAATCCACTTTAATAACATTTACATTTTTGAACTATTTTCATGCAATATTTAAATCATTTTTTGAAATCAGATTTTGGGCAATTTTCTTTAGATAAATGCATTATTATTAGCATTACATTGTAGCATTTTTGGAAATAAGTCATTTTTTAGACGAAATTTTTCAAATATTTTTGCATTTTATATAGTAATATTATTTATAAATAAATAGATGTTATTAATGAATAATATATAAATACATAATCAGTGCGAACATTTATGCATTTCTCTTCACTAATTTAGCCTCTTACAATTTCTTCAAGGAAAATTAAATTTTAATTTCTCACAATATAAAATTTTAATATGGTAGTATGTTAAATTTAAGTTTCAAAAGGAAATATTTAAGATAGAATTTCCATTTTAAGGGCGTTTTTTGTTAGTTTTAAAAATATTAATAATTCTTCAAGATTAGGGCTCTATTAAGAGCAGTCAGTTGAGACTAATTGGAATATCAAGTTTAAAGTAAATATTACAGCCAGTATAATAACTTAGGTATTCACAGTTTAATTGAACTGATAAGAATGAAAAAAAAATGCTTATTAACATATCCATAACATTATTAGTTGCATTCATAATAAAACTAATTTTATGCTCACATAAGACAAAAATAATAAGTTGAAACTTTTTGAGCATGACTACAGATACTATGCTACTGTTACATCAATGTTTATAAGACTTACAGCAACAGCCATTTTTCCTAAGATCTGTTCTGGAATAGGAGATTGTAGACGTTTTAATAATTTGTCCAAGCAAGTAGCCATAAGTTCCATGCAGATCCAAACATCAGATTCTGTAATGAAATATCCAAAACATTTCACAATGTGAGGACAGTCACATTGAAGAACAACATCCAAATCCATTGTGATTCTTTTGTTTTCTTCTTTGTTGCCAGACCGACGCATTTGCTAACATGAAAAGAACAATTATAACATGTGAATAAAAAATTCAAAGTTAAAATAATAATAGTAGTAAATAATAACAGTAAAATACAATAATAGGCATGAAATCTTTTTTATATCAACAACCTATCTACCGATTAACCATTTAACTCATTTAATTCAATAACTCTCATTTGCCAATTTCCTTTTTTTTTTCATTGCTTAATCTATGCATTCCTTCATTAACTTATCAATTCATTCATTCATTGTATCATTATTTGTATTTATACTGAGCACGTTCTATATCTTAACATTTATTGATAAAAAATATAATTTAATGTTTTCAACCTATGAAAATTTTCCAAAAGATGTTAAGAAAATTTGTCAAAAGAAGAATTGGCATAAATAATTTTTCAGGTTGATAAAATAATAAAAAGGGCAGTTTAAGGGCATCAATGTTCCAAATTTGAAAATAAACTAGGGAGGCTTCAATAATAACTCAACATAACACTAAAAATACCAACACTTGACAATACGATAAAACATTCTATAACTGGTCAAAAGACCCATTATCGTATGTTTAGTGATAAACTAGGGCTATAAATTATGAATAAATTCCATTTGATGTAAGATAAAATAGAATTAGTTATTAAAATTATATAAAGTAGTACTGTTAAAACAAGCTAAAGTACTTTAATTTTTAGAGGATTTACATATCAGACACTAACTTCAGTCTACAAATGAGAAAACATATTTCTATCAAATTTTGAATTATATAGAGCTACTTTTACTGCATTTTCAAACATTTTGTGAAATCATGATCACAATCAATGAATATATATTAATTTCTTTGACACAAATAAAAATTAATTTTTTAAACTATTAGTTTGAAACTAAAAAGGTTAAGCTGTTAATAAGGAATGTATCCTATTTGTTTCAGGAGGCAGAATTGCAATTGTAAAGGTGAGGGGGTTAAATATTTTTTATTTCATTATAATAAAATTAAAGGATTTTAATTCATCCAAGTCATCTACAGAGTAGTTGATTTGATTCCCACTCTAACATCTGCTATTTATTTTCTTCTTTAATCATATAGATTTTTTATCTTTCTTTCAGTAAATATTTTTTTATATATATTATTTAAATCTGTTGTTTTTTATGCATTATCTGAATTCAAAGCATCAAGAAATTAATTTTTTATCAGATAAAGTTGAGTTAATATAGCCCTCAAAGTGACCAATTAAGAAATATAACTAAGTCTGTAAACAAAATAAAAGGATTCGGGGCAGATTAATCTACATTTTCAGCAACTAATTATTTAAACTTTTTGCTAAATTTTATAAATCAAAGACAAATTTAACAATTAATTAAGAAAATAAGTATTGTATAAAAACAAATCGCTAAAAAAAAATAAGCAATAAAATTTTAAGATAAAAAGATAGTTTAACTACATACTTAATAAATGCAAAATGTTTCCTAATCTTTATTACATCATATAAAAGAAACATCATAATTAGCTTTAATTTACAACATTGTTAAGACACTTATTCAGATAGTCTAATTTATATGACTTAAAAAAAGTTATCTCCAACTTTTATTATTTTTATATCCAGTCTTGAGTCCAAGGGCCTGTTAGATTTTAAATTGTTAAAGGCCACTTTTAGAGACCACTTCAAAAAAAAAAAAAAAAGATCAGATTTGAATTGCTCATTCACATTGTGAAAAGTTTTAATAACTAAGTACTAATAGAGGGTAAGATAGATTATATTTAATTTTTTATTTTGTAATTAACAAAAAAAAAAAATCAAAGTAGCATATTCTACTTGGATAATAAAAAATCATACAAAATAGAATCTTACTTTCACAGCTATGACTTTATTTGAAGGTTTATGTCTCATTTTAACAACATGACCACAAGTACCAGTTCCTAATTCACCAAGTTGCTCTAAATCATTCATGGCAGCACTATATTTCTGGAACAAAACATTTTTTAATGCAAGTTCTGCCCACAATATCAAACACTATCGATTAATATTCATTCTTATGGGATTAATAATTTTTGTATTAACTATTATAATAGAAAAATATATAGACAGAGATAAACAATAAATGTCATACTTACGATGCCATTAATGGTAAGAATATTTGCTTGCTTCATGATTTCTTGAAGCTTCCAGTCAGTCTCACTAATATTGCTGTAGGGAGAAGAAAAAGCTTTTATTTATCGATTCTCATACATAATTTAAATTATTTGTGTGTGTGTATATATATACATACACACACATACAGTGAAGTCTTGGTTAAATGGACATTCCTGAGATAGAATAAACTGTCTGTCTACAAGAGTTGTCAGTTTACAGGAAGGATACACTAATAACGAAGTTTAAAGCTATAAACCGTTTTTAAAATAATAGCTCGGATATAGAAATAATCAATAATAACTATTTACATTGATCTTTTTTAAAATTTAAATTCTTTTTCAATACAAAAAGAAAAAATGAAAAGCATTAGGTCATATGAGAAGCTGTAATATTCACAATTGATCATTTGCCAAATGTCTGGATAAATGATTTATATACACATCAATAACTAGAATTTTTCTTTAAAACCCAAGCAATTCAGCTTATGAGAATGACCTGAGTTGTCCAGAAGAACAGATACTGCTACCTGAAATATTTCACATGTGCTGTATCATTTTCTCTTTCTTTGAAGAGATAAAGGCAGGTGACAGGAAAAAGAGTCATTCCTTAGTATTGAAATAGCTTAATATCTTTACTTATGGATAAAATAAAAAATTTTCATTCTCAAAAGATGTTGGAACGTTGCAAACATTTTATTTATTTATCTTCATTTCATTTTTGGAATATGAAGCAAATAATTTTTTTCTTTCAAATTTTGAATAATTGGTGTCCAGTTTGAAGAGATAGAAAATAAATTTCGGGGCATGAATGACTGTCTGTGTCCACTTTGTGGAGAGGGCACATAATGGTTTATTTATAGAAGATTCACAGGGAAATAAAAAATATGTTTGTAATGAGAGGTTATACACGCACATACATATATATAATGACACAACAAAGACAAAAAGGATAAATAAGAGAGATCAACAAAGAAAATTCAGAAAAATTATTGCTATTTACCGAACATAAGCTGTAAGTATACAAAAAAAGATTTTTTTTAAAGAAAAAAAAATTATTAAAAAAAAATTTAATAAAAAATTAAAATATCTAAGAAAAACAGAAATACAAAATAACGGAAAAAATATAATTTCGTCATCAGCTCACTCAATTATATCCGAAAAAAGTGCTTTCTATTATTGTATTAATATAACCAAAGCAAACAATACAATAATACAATAGGATAAAGAGCACAGAAAGCTGAAACGAAAATAGAAAAAGAATAAAGCAAAAAAAAAAAAAAATGCAAATTAAAGCAAAATATGCAAAATAAAACAATCAAGCAAAAAATAGAAAACAAAAATCAAGAAAATACGGGGGGAAATGTGATATATAAAGATACAATAACAATAAGAAAATTTTAAAAAAGAGAAAAATTTCAAGAAAAATAAAATTTTAAAAAAATATTAAGTTTTATAATCTGTGCATAAGCTGCAAGACCATAGAACATAATATAAGTTAAAAATATTGAGAAAACAAGAAAAGAACACAAAAGTTGATTAAAAAAAGTAGAAGAGAACCAAAAAAAAAAAAGCAGAAAAGAATTTGAAAGGTATAAAATAAATGAAAAATACGAGAAAAAGTGTTTTATTTTTAATTTATTTTAAATTAAATTCTATAGTTTTACTTCAAACAGAATTATTGAAACTAAATGCACAACTATAAATTGCAATATCAAATAACACAACTTCAAAACATCTAGACAACAAAAAATGAAGAGAAAAAAAAAAGAAAAGAAACAAATTTTGCTACAGAAAGTATTTTTTCTAGTTTAATTTAATTTATTTCATTAATATTTTTTTCGAATGTGTCTTAAACTTCAGATAAATAGTAAACCCATTTATTAATGTGTATGCTTTCTCATATTGTTCAATAATTCAAATTACCAGAAAGATAATTTTATAATGCAATATATAATGTACAAGATCTATTTAACACCGATGACACCTACTTATCAGCCATTTTCAAGCTTGGAACAGGCGAATTGGGAAGCATAAAGTTCTTTCTGGATCGGCTAGCAGAGGAAGGCCTTCCAGGTGATCCAAACTCACCAATAGGAACTATAATAATAAAAATATGTGACTATTTAAATCATAAAAAGATAATTATCTTATAGTTGTGTGCATTCACGTAAGACAGAAAAATTACATACATTATTAAATGAAGTAGAGCCGGACATCTTTGTCTGGCAATAGAATTATACTGGTATTTACTTGTAAATAATTTACCGATCCATTTTTTAAAAATATTGACAAGTAATATTTATCACTCTTTCATTAGTTTTACATTATTGAATTTGGTTATTGTTCAATCTTAAATGTTTCTTTATTAAATTTTAAAGTTATCTCCTGATGTAACCTAAATGTAGGATATTTTGTAATAACATAATTACCTTTCCTATTTTTTAAATAAATTTTTGGTTTAATCATTTCCTTTATTTTGTATTAAAACAGCAAGCAATTTACTTTTTAATAAATTATACTTACTTTGAAATAAATAAATGTAACTGTGTTAAGTCAACATATACGACTAAAATAATGATTACAAAATAAATATTTAAAATTTCGAAACAATATTTTCATACAACAGCTTAATATTTGCAAAAAATTTAACATCTTTACTAAAATTATTTAAGAATTTAAAAAAAAAAATTTCATGAATGAAAGCAGAATACAATGTTAGTTTGAATTTTAACCCAATATAATCCGAAACTAATTTACAGAACAGCAATTAGTACAGAACGAAAAAAATGCCTGCATGTGCAGTAATCTCCCTAAGCATTTTTAGAAGGGCGGCCTGCTAATATTCTGTTCAAAAATAAATAACTCACTGTTTAAATAATAGTTACACACTGGAAAAAGTATCTGTGTTGATAGGTTGAATTCTAATTACTATTACAAATATTTTCTTTGTTAGGATTATTCTCAAATTTAAAATTTTATAATTTAAATTTTTTCAAAGTTGTCTTACCTTTTTTTTAGAGAATATACTTTTAAATGTTTCACTTTTTCAAAATTTTCAGTTTAAATTATAGAAACAGCTTTCAAGTTGTTTCTCAATTTTTTTTTTTTTTTTTTTTTTTTTTTTTTTTTTTTTTTTTTTTTTTTTTTGAAAAAAAATATTCTTAGAGACATGTTTTTTAGCATGCCTTTAATTAATTTTTATAAACTAAACTTTTTGAAATGCAGTGAAAAAAAGATTTTTTCTTTTTATACAGTAAATTATATATATATATAAAAAAGTGAAAGAGTAATTTAAAAATTGTTCAGGATAAAATTCAGTTATTACATAATACTACACAATTTGATACATTTTGGCGTTAAGTGTTCAAAATTCAAAGTGCCCTTTTTTTTTTGAGGAAACACTCTTGCCCATTTTTATTACTAGGGAGAACTCTGGTATGTGATGTATGTATATGGGTGATTCTCACAAAATATGACAATTTACTGTCCCTTGCTCCAAGATCTAATACTATAATACTAAGAAAACTATTTAAAAAAAAAAAATAATAAATAGCACTGCTGTTAGCATTTTAAAATGACTTTGCACTAGCATTGACTGTTTTGTATAGTTAAAAAATTTAATTGAACTTCAAAATGTCATTTTCCTGGCATGTCCCAAACAATGTTTCCAATAATAGCAAGCTTCAAAACTTCCTATAAATTTTTCAATATCTAATTTTTTTTATCTCAACCGGTGTAAGCATTTATAGAATATATATACGCAGAGGGTATTATTCACAAAAACTTTGTTTAAATTAATTTTTTCTGTCAATAATTTGTTTGTCCCAAGAAAGGCTACTTTTATTTAGTGGTTTATAACCAAAATAGATAGAGCTCTCAATCAATATCTTATATTAATAGATTGATTAGATACCCTCCTATATGAACATGTCTCGTTGCATGAATAAAGAACCAATTTTCTGGTTTAAAATCTATTNTTCTGTCAATAATTTGTTTGTCCCATGAAAATCTGTCACTTTCCTGGCTACTTTTATTTAGTGGTTTATAACCAAAATAGATAGAGCTCTCAATCAATATCTTATATTAATAGATTGATTAGATACCCTCCTATATGAACATGTCTCGTTGCATGAATAAAGAACCAATTTTCTGGTTCAAAAATTTTTTAAAGGTGAGTAGGTTTTTGTGTTGTCATTTTCCTCGCTTCTTGAAATCATTAATAACAAAAACTACATAGGTTTATCTGAGTTATTTTAAGAAATCCTGTTGTTTTCTACAGAATATAAATATCTTAGGCCAAAATATTTAATTCAAGTAAAGTTATATGCTATAAAATGGCAAACTTGTCATTATCCTGGCTTATGAATGCCAGGACATTGAAGTGTTACCAGAAATTTTTTTTAACTGCTAATACTGTAAGGAGGGAAAGCAAATATTAACCTAATACCAAGTTTATGTATGATTGTAATATGCTTGGATGTAATCAAAGTTATTTATTTATTTATTGATTGATTATTATACATAATTTTATTCTGTACATATCAGCAACAAAAAATTTTTTAATTCTTTCTACAGTGGATAAAAAGAATCAATTTTAACAATTTATGGTTCATCTAACATAAAGACTTAAGTTGAATTACTTACTATTAACTCAAAATGACTGTTTTTTAAACTTCTAAGCTAATATGTGATTTTCCTGGCATGCAAGATTTTGTGAATTTCTATTTTATTTTTTTCCCGAGCAAATGTCAATAAACTACACTGCTGTCCATAAGATATTACTAAGTGTAACTAAAGAAGTACACAAAAAAAATTTTAGATTATTTTGCCGACTTTAAATTTGAAAAAAATGTTTTGGTCCAAATTGTCATATTTCATGAGAATCACTAATATAACAAATATAAGGATAATATCACAGTATTTTACTTTTGTCCCGTAAAAAATAATAATATTGCTAATTTTATGAGATGCATTTTCAAAATAATCAAAATACAGACATTTTAAAATTTAGCTTTCTGTATACAATGCAAATAATTGACTGTTATTAATTAAAATGACTATTTAAAGAAATATTTACTGTATTATTTCAAAAACTCAACAATAGCTCAAGCTAACAAATGAATCTGGCTGGAAAATCACTTTGTACTATATATATGTCCAACTAATAGCTATACCGAATTATTAAAAGTAATGGACCACAATTTTTTTTTTTTTTCATTTCCAAGCTGAAGTGCAATTGCTGGATTTAATTTCTTACAGATTTATTGGTGTTTAAAGTTAAGGAATTGTTTTTTTGATGGTTCTCTTGATAGTTTTTTTGATGAGCATTCAATTTTAATACAGACTTTAAAGTAATGTGCATGCGCAAAATTTTTGCCCACGTTTATTTTAAGTGTAATACATTTGTGAAAAATTCTTTACATTGATGTTACTTTTTAGTTAAAGAATTATCTGGATGCTTCTTTTTTTCCAATCTACCAACCAAATATGGTTACTTACAATTTAACTAAAATAAAATAATAAGGAAAAAATTTTAACAAAAAATTGTTAAACAAAAAAGTAATTTTCCCAAATTAGAATGAAGAAAATTCTTTAAAGAAATTTTACAATGTAGCAGCAGAATTTAAACATAATAAAAATAGATGTGAAACTTTTTAACTTTAAACCTCCACAGTTATTTATTGATGGCATAATTTTGAAATAATTTATTTCAGGTTTTTGCCTGAAAATTTCCATACCTTTTCCCCCCAAAATCAAATTTTCTGTTAATTTTAGGTTTCTTTAACCCTGTGGGAACTCTGGCATTTTGAAACCATTGAAAAGTATACACTGAACTTTCTATTTCTTAAAAAGAAATTTAATGACTGATTCAACAGTGTACTTTTTATCACGAAAAAAACCGCAAAAAAAATAACATTGATTAAAAAGAAAAAGCAAATATAAACAAACAAAATTATGAGAAGCATGGGTACACCCACATCACACTAATAAAAGTTATTACGCAGCTTTACCTTAAATTTTTTTTAAAAAAACTTACATAATAGTAAGATCTATACAACAATAAATTTAAAAATTCATATCATAAAACAAAAAATGAGAAAAAGAGCAGAAACTTATATATTTCATTAAGGGTAAAATTTAAACAAATTCTCAACAGAAAAAATTATCAGATCAACAATTATGCAAACAAATAGTAGTGACCATAATCATAATCAAAGAAATAGTACAAAAAAGTTATTAGGAATGGAAGAACTAAAGCAATTTCCCAAAATAATAAGTCAATGAAAAGTTATAATTGAAAAGTCGCACTTTTACAGATATTTCTTTATAGCAAATTAAAGATAGAATTGACTGAAGTAAAGCAAACTAACGTAATCAACGTATGCAAATCAACGTAAGTGTAATATATTACCAAAACAAGTTAACATATCCCATAACAAACACATTTCAAGTGCGACTGTATCATTAATACATACTATTTCCTCAAAATCAGAAAAAACATTATGTTTATGTTATAATTAAATTGTTAAACCATAAATCATATGACATATAATCTTCTATTTGTCAACAATAAGTCAGATTGTTTACACTTTCCTAAGAAAATTGAAAGTTACCCATCGTAGAAGTAGGTATGAGTATTTAGTACTTACGAGTTTTCAATCTAGGTCGAGGTGTATGTTGAGGGCTGGAAAACTCAGTAGTTAATTCTCTAGGTAACTTATCGCGACTTCTTGCTTCATTTTCAGCTCGTAAACGAGCTTCTAAATTCATAAGTTTATTGTGAAAAGAAGCCATGGTCGCCATGTCAGATTTTGATACTTTTCACAATAAACGATTAGTAAAGTTGAGAAGTCGAAAGTTGACTGCTGTCACAAATAAACTAATTTTCCTTGTAACCGCCGTCAAGAAAAAAAGATCCAGTTCAACGGAAATGCTTCTTTTACAGAGAATTAAAGAAAAAGAAACGAGCAGCCAGAAACGAACGACATAAACAAACCACTAAGTTGCTGCTCTAAAAACTTTTTTTTATTTTATGTGAAATTAAAACAAATAAATTACTTTTACAAATTAAATAATTTGAACACTAAAAAATAAATATGATTAAGAACGAAATCTCATGCATTTATTATGAACATCCTTAGACATGTTTGTCCTATTCATGTAAAGAAAAATTGATATAGGTACCTTACTCTTGGTGTTAATTTTTTCGAACTTAACATATTTTGTAGGGATACTTGTTTTAAGAAAGCAAAGAAATTTTAGAAAAGATTTTATTTATATTAAAAAAATATTATGTGAATTAATTTTGTTTTCAATCTGATTTTTAATGTTTCTTCTCTTCTAAAATGTCCTTCTTTCAAATTAATAAAACGCTGGCTACTAACATCTCATCCTTTTTTTTCTTCGTTTTTTTTTTTTTTTTTCAATCATGCTTTCACTTATTTATTATTTTTTTTAACTTAATTCTCTTCTGTCACCTGACGATTACCTAACTGCAATTCTTTCGTATTCTGCTTTGTAAACAATAAAATTAGACCACAGACTTGCAAGTTATTTTAATTTAATTACGATTTCAGACAAATAATTTCACTTATCAATTTAGATCACTTATCAATTAGTAAAGAGTAGTATTGTGTTATTTGGTAATGTGCAATTTTTTTTTCCCTTTTACAAAAATTTCTATTAAATTGGAAAGGAAATTGAAAGATTAGCATTATAGAACCCTAATTCCAGAATGCTCAAGACTACCAGTATTGTGAATATTATAATTTTCTGGTTAGACACTGTATTTTTACACTGAAAGGAAATTATTTTTAAATCATTGTTTTTCCTTAATAACAGAATTTGGGTAAAATATGTTATTCTATTTTTGTTATTTAAAAAGTTTTTTGATTTTCTATAGTTAACTGTTCCTGAGATATATTTATGTAACTAATTAATTTGTCTTCCAGATTTGGAATCCCATACTGTTTATATATATTAAACTGCCTAGTTTTAAGATTTTTTTTCGTCTTATTTTGATTTTAAATTTGTTTGTTTTTTAATATCTACAGTATATATATGTATATTTTATTTTGGAAAAATTATATTTCTCAGCATAATCTTAACTGTTTTAAATCTCCACTGATGATACCTGATAAATGGATATAAATGATTTCTGTTATATGGGGATATGTAACCTTTTATAAGATGGCATCCATGTTTTAAAATGGCATAATTATAAAAGTTCATTAAATGTTTCAAATTTTTTAGTAAAATTATAAATTTATTTGTTGTAATTTTGTCAGAGTTCTTAAAATAAAGTTTTTTAAAAAAAAATTCTTAAGTAGTTTTTTTTTTTTTTTTTTTCACTTGATGTCAAAGAGCAGTAAATAAACCATTGGAGTACCACATTTGGTCCCTGGTGTACTCTTGTGTTTGAGATAATCTTAAAGAAATGTTCAGTTAGAAAATATGTTTGTGTTTCATTTCATACTAATAGTTTGAATGTGTAATGCTATTTAAAATACTATATCCAACTATTTAATTTGTTTATTATTCTTCTGTCTTATACAGTTTGAATGCAAATGAACTGAAGATGTCTGAAAGTTCAAACATTGATAGCTTAAAAAATGCAGCTTCAGAAAATAATAAAGAAGCAATAATCGAACAAAGTGGTCCTGTATTTGATCCTCCTGTTTATATGCAAAGATACACATCAGTTAGAGACACATTATTTAAACTTCCTGGTATAGAAAAAGTTGGTATTTTTTTAATTCATTTTATTTTTAAAAAAAGTTTGTTATTATGTGTATTATTAAATTCTGGGCAATCAGTTTATTGATTTGTGAAATAGAGGGTGAAGTTTTTACCTTCGATTTTGTGTTTTTAGCCATTATTGACTTAATAGTTTTTATTTAATTTTTTTTTCATGGCCTTTACACCAAAATGTAAATTAGTGATCTTTCTGCTACATATAAATACACTTTCATTACCTTTTGTCCTACATACGATCATGTTTCTGTCTAGATTTTATCAGATTTACTATACTGTAATTGCACATGTTTCTTAATTTCTGAAATTATGTTCATGTGAAGTTGTAAATCTAAGATTTTAATGACAAAAGAAAAAGAAAAAATGGCTATGGAGCAATCTAAATTTGACAACCATAAATAAATGACTGTTCAGTTGAGCAGAATAACAGTGATAATTAGTTTCAGTCAAATTTCTTAACATGAATTATTTAGAAATCAAAAAAACCCTTTTCTATTAAAAATGCTGTTTGTTAAGATGTTGAAGATAAGCAATATAATAACATCTATTAAACTGTTATTATACTGGGTATATATATCATATATACCACAATAATATATTGTACACATTAAGTGCTATTGAAATAAAGGTATAAACATATGCAGGTTGAAAAGACATCTCCTCAGGTGGTTTTTATAAATGTTGTTTTTCTGTTAAGAGGTAAAATGGGGTTTTATTTGCTCATGTGCAACAAAAAATTTGTAAAAGATGTTTTTTTAATTAATGCCGTTCTAATTCCCTGCATTTTTTTAAAAGTTTTTTATGTATATTTACTGCTGTGTAAAGAAATTGTAAGTAGGTAATAATGTTTAATAAATCATAGTCATCTTATTAGAATTTGACACCAAATTATCAAGGTTGATCTCAAAAAATAAATTTTAAAAATCACAATCTTTTGCATATGAAAATTTCACTGTCTCTAAATACCTGTGAATTTAATAGTAAATATTTTTAATATTCCATTGTCTTTCTTAAAAAAAAGGTAAAAATGAAAGAAAATCATGTATTTTATTTTTTCCACACTGCTTATCAAACTATGAGTCATAAAAACCATTAAATTATTAATCTTGTTTCTTTCCAACAGGAAAATTCCTTAAAAAATTTACAATTAAAGAAAAAATTTTAAAAAATATATACATGAATTTTAGGATATTTTTTTAAAATTTTTTTAACTGTTTTCTTTTTTTCTCTTTTTTTTTTAAGTAGCTTTTACGTCTTTAAATTAAACTCATTCATCATGAATATACTACAACTGTATCGAGATAAAATACCATTATTAAATGCATAAAAGTTGGGCTCTCAATGAACGTTGATCCGGAACCACTAAAATTTGACTTGGACCTTCATAAAACGATTAACAGTTTTGTCCCAAATAAGCAATTGATGTAAAAAAGATGGTCTGCTGTTTTGGTTTCATGTTTTGATTTCTGTTATTATCACGAAATAACATATTTCATCAAAAATATGTTTCTCTGTATTGTAATTTTTCATTTAAATTCACTTTATTAACTTTTTGTATGAAAAAATTTGCTAAAGACATATAAATGGTCCAATGAAATTGTAAATAGACTAGTAATATCTTTTGAAAATAATTTTCTTTATATCTACCCTTGCATAACGAGCGATTTATCCTCACTTCGGCCGAATCACGCTATTGGTCGAAAATGACATCACTCTTTGGGGGCAGGGAGATGGTGGCTATTGGCTGGTGTTTGCATGATTTTGGCGACAAATTTCTTATTCACACATGCTCGCTTGGAATTCATTCCTTCTTTTATCTTTTACAGTTATAAAGTAATAAAAATTGAAATAAATATAAGCTCAAATTTACTAATACATCGCAATTTAGTTGTGTTATGAATAATTTTAAAAACTTCATAATCTAGCAACATGCAAATTTAGTTCAAAGTTATGACCAAAATTCTGGGCTAGCCCCTCCCCCCTGCATTTCTAGATCAACCCCAGTTGCCCATGACGTAAAAGCAGTATAGTTTAATATCACTTACTTAGATTCTAATAAAAATTACCACAAAACTGTGAATTTTGTCTTTATTACTTAACATTAATATCACGTGTAAACAGAGCGCGTTTGAAAACCATCATAAATATAAAATCTGTCGCCAAAATACTATGCAACACACAGCATGGGTTTTCCCCCAAACAGTGTAGTCATTTTCAACCAATAGTGTGATCCGGCCGAAGTGACGTTTAATCGCTCGTCTTGCATAATACTGTTTATTACATAGAAGCAAGACGACTTGTATATAAGTAAAGAAATTCACATTCAGGCTTGATATTTATGTTTTTATTATTAAACGTTAAATTCAGAAAAAATATTTATTACATTTTAAAATTTAGACATAGTTCCTTTTATTATGTTTTTAAATTTTCATTGCTAATTATTCATATACAATTCAAAAATTTTATGAAACTATTTTTAACTTTAAGGATTCAAGTCTTATAATTGCATAATGTGAGATTAAATAATTTGTACTGAACCAAAAAGTGTTCCTGAATTATAAATTATTAGTATTAAATAAGAAATAAAGTGAGAAAACCTCAATTATGTTAAAAAGGCTTTTTAAAACTACTTGATTTTCCTTCATTTGGAGCAATGATTATTATTC
Source organism: Parasteatoda tepidariorum (assembly GCF_043381705.1). Taxonomy (NCBI): domain Eukaryota; kingdom Metazoa; phylum Arthropoda; class Arachnida; order Araneae; family Theridiidae; genus Parasteatoda; species Parasteatoda tepidariorum. Next base: position 48,646,591 of record NC_092208.1, on the reverse strand, counting down.
TCATAAATTGGTTTCAAATGTTAAGATTTATGTCATTCATTTTTTTTTCTTTTTTTTAAATATTTTTTTCTTCCTAAATTTAGTATTCAAACTTCATAAATAGCATTTCTTTTCAATTCTTTTAAAAAATATATATATATATATTTATAGCAGACTACATTTATCCCATTTTGCTTGCTAAATTTAGAATTCAAAATTCAAATGTTTTATGTCTGAATCTCTCAAACAATTATTTTTATTGATCCATTTAGTTTACTTTTTTTCATCATTAGCTCAAAATTTTGTAATTATGGGTAATTATTATGATCTGTTCTCAACTATACACACTGAAGTTGGCAAATGTAATTTCATTAATGTTATCCTGAAAATAAAGCATTTGTTTTAGAATTATTCCAGAATTGTGTTATAAAAACTTAAAATAAAAAAATGAAAAATTATTTTTTTCCTGCTCAAAACTACTTTACCAATCATTCAGTTTGAAATGTGCTGACTAATTTAATCAATTGAATATTTTCCATTAAGCCATAAACTTTTTCTTTTTATTTGTTGTTAGGACATGCTTGATAAAATTAATTGTCAATATTTAAATTATTTTATAAAAAAAATTTTATGTCTACAATAAAAATTTTTATATTTTCCTCAGTTTATCATACGGTAGTTTAAAAAAATCAACATAGCAACAATTAGTGCAAATTTTTGTTATTCTTAAAGAAAATATAGGATAAAAGTGTTCCGTAAATGCCACATACTTTAAATTGGAGAAAAAACTGATTAAACCTTCACTCAAAAGTTTTTCTTGTGTCCATAATTAATGCATGTAATAATATGTGCTTGAAGAATTTAGCATACTTTAGCTTTTTAAAAAAAAATTGTCTCTTTATATTAACTTTTCTATTAAAATTAGAATTCTATTTACTAATTTGCTTATAAAAATTTAGCTAAAATTAATGACTGTTTTTATCATTTCAGGTTGTTGATTTTGGATGTGCTGAGGGAAAATTTGTGAAATATTTGAAAAAACTTCCTTTTGTTACAGAAATAGCTTGTGTAGATGTTTTAGAACATGCTTTAGAAAACACAGTTCGTTGTGCCAGGCCAACAGCATGGGATTATGTATTTAAACGTCACCAACCCTTAGATATTAAAATTTTCAAAGGAAGTGCTTTGGAAAAAGATAGTAGATTTAAGAATTTTAGTGCAGTAACATGCATTGAATTGTAAGAAATTATTCATTTCTGTAATCTAGATCAATGTATTTTATACATTTTTAACACTATTATTCTGAAAAAAATTTTCAGTGATGCATGCATTCCTAATACCAACAACAATTTTCATGGGAGTTCAACAAAACCTATCTTGTTGTTTCATTTATCTAAAAAGTGATATTTTCATATATTGTATAACTACCATTTTAACTTAACACAGAATTATTTCATGCACTAATTTTCTTGCCTATTCAGATTAATTATTATTTTAATAGTATCATAAAATTCGAAACTAAAGAGGTGTTATTAAAAAAAAATTAGATGTTGCTAAATCCATTTTCACATGACTCCTACCAAAATTCTGCTCTCATAAATACAAAATTTTTCTGTGTGTCATTTTTTTTGTAGCCTATACAGAATAATTATTGTTTTAATAGTAAAACTAAAAAAAATCAAATTAGAAAATTTTTAAACCGTGTCATAAAATGTCACTAAATCCATGTTCATGTGACTCGTCACAGATTTCTCTTTTGCGATATTCCAAAATTTCATTTTAATCTTTTATTATCATTATTATTTAGTCTATGTTTTGATATTTTGCAATCTTGAATCAAATTTTTTTTCAGAGTGGAACATCTACAGCCTCAAGATTTGTTACCTCTTACAAAAAATATATTTGGTTTCATAAAACCTAAAGTTGCTATTTTCACCACTCCGAACAGTGAGTTTAATGTTCTTTTTCCCAATCTGCAAGGGTTTCGTCATTGGGACCATAAATTTGAATGGAGTAGGAAGGAGTTCAAAGATTGGTAATTTTTTATAATTGTTCATTTTTCTGCAGAGCTATTGTAATGTAATTTCATCATTCATTTTTTTTTTCATTTATTTCTAAATTTTTTTTCTACGACCTATATCATTCTTAGGATAATATTTTGTAGAAACTTTGAAATGATTCTGTGTCAATATTGTCTCATTATTGTTAATTGCTCTGACCTGCCAATTTTCAGGTTTTGACCTCAGGCGGCCACTAAGTATTATCTCATGTTTTTTCTTAAGTAGTATACCATTCAGAAACCTATGTATACTTTCCATACAGCCCTCAAAATCCTTTCTTACAGATCAGTGATTTTAAATTTATGTGTATTTAGTTTATTGTTAAAACCAATTTAGAATCTTTTTTTTTTAATTTTTGAATTCCTAATAATTATAAAAAAGATTGCATGACATTGTTTTTTACAAATAATGTAAGGATGATTACTCTTTTAAGAGTGATACCTCAATCCATACTACAATAGCTGAAAAATTTCAATTTTTTTCTTTTTCAAGCTCCAAGTGTTTTGTAAATTGTTTTTCATAGTTAGTCAAAGTTTTAGAAAAAGGTAACAAAGCTCATTTCAAAAAAAAAAAATTTCATTCTTTTGATGGGATTGATACAAAATAATGTAAAATCAGTAGAAGGAGGGTAATACCTATAGTGTGTTGGCAAAGTTAAAACTGACGATATTAATTATTTCTAACAGTGGTGTGACCTATGCGAGAATATTCAGCCTCTTAACAAAAACTTCTATACAGATTATAGAACTAAAAAATATTATATATCAACATCTAGAAAAAATTGTTTAGATGATATTTTCATTTCATTTTAATAGCTAATTATTTATGACAAATTTGATTTTTATTGTTTAGCAATTTTTAAGAATGAATAATAAACCTCTTTGCTTGCTGAATCACTGACATATGTGATTTTTATTGTTTACAAATTGAATTTTTACTGTTTGACTACTTCTGAAAAGGAATAGTGAACCTATTCTTCTAACAATCTTAAATCATTGACATCTGTGACTAGCAGATCATAGTCTGGCAAACTGCATTTGATTTTAAACACTGTCACTTGCTTTACACATGGCACCAAAAGTTATCTTTCTTACTTACGAAAATTAACTCACTTCAAGAAATTTTGTGCTTTATGGCTTTTTTTACTTCATCAATACATCCAAAAATGAATACATTCATATTGCATATTTTGTTTAAAAAAATATTATGTACTTTTAAAAAAAAGTGCTTCGATCTAGAAACTTATTAAGTATTGTTTAAATTTAGGATTTTTATTATTTCTGATTGACTGTTATGAAAATGGAATTTGTTTTCTTCAAAAATATAAGATAAAGACTTCAAAGTATCGAAGCAAAATAATTGAGTCAAGATGTTCTAAAGAAAATATTGTGTGAGAAATTGCATGAATAAAATAACTTGAGCAGGATTTCAAAGATTGTAGGACATAATGTATGTGGGATTCAGAACAGAATCACACTGTTCTGGGACAGAATCACCTTTTTGTCAAACCTAATTAACTTTTATATTTAAATTTCAAAATCTGAAGCTTTATTTTGTTTATTTTTTTAGGTGCCAAAGCATCCTTGATGATTATCCAGACTATACAGTGAGATTTGATGGGATCGGTGAGCCTCCTCCGGAATCTTCATCTCTGGGCAGTGTATCCCAAGTAGCAATATTCACTTTAAAGCCTCCATATAATAATGTCTGTGATAATAATACAGAGTGTGGTGAAGTTTATCATCTGGTAAGAAAATATGTTTATTACAGACAACACAATTATACACAATTATGTTTATTACAGACAACACAATTACAAAATTATAACAGAAAACATACACGATGACAAGTAAAAAAATACCCGATTCCAGTATTTTCTTTGCGGCGGGAGGCCACCCTGATTATAATACTAATATTGTGTACCTAGGTATTCCATGAGTAAAAGAACTACAGCCATAAACATTCCAATTTTAAATTCCAATTGCCAAATTTTAAAGAGACAATGAAATAGAAATGTATACATTTATATTTAGTTTTTAAACAGAGATTCAAAATATTCTTACTTAAGCTTGCTAAAAATAACAAATTCACACTTAGAAATTAGCTTTTAATTCAAAACGTTGCTAATTTTATACAAAATCTGCATGAAAAACATTAAAGAATCCTTTAATAAACTCTTTTTTAAATTCGTATTAGCATAAAGAAATTTTCTTAATCTACATTCTTCAGAAAATCTATATAAAATGTGAGAAATTTCTGAAATGTAAGAAAATTCTGACAATAAAAAATTTTTAATTTGAAAATTAATTTCTGAAAAAATTTTTTTATTTGGCTTAAAAATATACTTTTTTCTAATAAAAATATGTTAAAATACTCAAAGCGTAACAAAATAATTTTAGTTTGGTTTTCAAGAGTTTACTTTTGGTTTCAGTTTCATATGCCCGCATATGAAGAAACTACTCTTACTTCATTTCTAAGAATCGGAGTTCAAAAATGTAAAAGGTTTTGAGAAGCTAATGAACTAAAGTTCAAATATAGACAGTAATAAAATTTTAAAAAATTTGAAATTGCAGATTTTTCCCCCGTTGGATTCTTTAAAAATTCACTCTTCAAAAATTGATAGAGGGGTAACACTGCTCTCAACACTGTTTTTTGAAAACCACTATTCCATACATTATTAGTTGAAAAGTTTTTAATATTTATCTCATTATTACTTAGTATTAGTTTCCTTAAATCTAAATACAGTATGTGTACTTTTTGTTCTAGGTTGATGAATTTCACTATCCTGGCCGCTCAAACAATGATGCCAAAGTGACTTGATGTGTATAGAGTTCAAAGCTATATATATATATATATATATTTGTTAATTGATACACTTAAAACTTTTTCGTCCATTTAACGGTGCCTATTTACTTTTTATTACTCATTTACTGTCATTCAATGTGGCATTATCATGCTTATACAAATAGCGAGATTTTTGTAAGACTTTTACATGGCACTTTTGTTTTTAATTTCATTGCATCGTTTCAGAAATTATCCTTTAATTTCAAATTGACAATTCTAAAATTCCTATTATCCTTCTAAACTATTACTCAAAACTCTATTTAAACTAAGCTAAAATGCTGTATTTTTATTCAAGTATAATTTAAAGTTAGAATAGTGTTTCCTTAATAGTATGTTTTTACTATATCTTGCTATATCTTAATCAATTTCATAATATAATGAAAATGTAGTCGAATTGGTATATATAAAATAGGGAATCTGTGTGTCCCTACAATATTAAAAACAATGAGATTGATTCTATTCTCTCTTTAAAAAATTTTTATTTTTATGTTCTATGCTTTGAATATTTTTATTTCTAATAATGTTCTTTTAATAAATAAACTGTTCAAAAAAATTATACTTTATAGATAGCTATTGAGACATCACAGTATGTTTACTCCAACCTAATTTATTTTATGTTAATAATAAAAAAAAATTCATAATAATAATGTAACTAATTAATTCTTTCTACAAAATTTAAAATTTTTTAAACAGTGTAGAGAGTTACTACAATATGTTTTCTTCAACAAAATTTTCTATTTGTAAGAAATAATTACATTTTAATTAAAATTATGGTAAATTTTAGTCATAAATTTTAAATTAAGAAATAATTACATTTTTGAACCTTGTCATAATAATCAAGTTAATTATAACTTCTACAAGACTTAAAATTGTTTTAATATAGTAAAAAGTTATGAAAAGTAACCACAATATGTTTTTGTCAACACTAAAAAAATTCTCTCTCTTTCTCTGATAAGCAATAATCAAATGTGTCTTAACTGAGAAAATTAATTTATAAATTTTACTAAATAAGAACAATAAAATACATTTGAAATTATATTTTGTCTGGTTTTTAGTATGTCTGAATTTTTTTTAAATGCTTTTTCTCTGAGATTATATATTTGTTTCGAAATGGTCATTTTGATGCAGATGTACACTAGATACCTCTCAAAGATTTTTAATTCTCAAAACTATCTACCTAATTTTCAATGAACTTAGAACAGAAATATATATTTTTTTTAACTGATTTTATTATTTTTTCTATCTAAAAATAAAATCCTGTTGATCTTTAGTTTAATATCTAATAAAATATTCTTGTGTGTAAAGAGGACAATGATATTTTTTTAACCCTTTTCCCGATGGGAAGCGTGAAAGCGCGCTTACCGTTACTCTCTTGCGTGTATCTCTCCAGGGCCGGAGAGTTTTTTGCTGTTAAGCCTAATTCCATGAAATTACCGAAATATCAACGCGTTGTTTAATATTGTTCTGTAGAGTATTTAAATGACATATGCTTTATATATATTTCTATGGATACTTTATTTACTTAAGTTATTTCTTGTTTAAATATATATTTTACACATTTTATTTTCATTATGTACTTATTATTTAATAACATTTAACAATACATATCTGAAAACTAAATATATGACTTAAAGTTCTTTTTTCGTATGAAAAATTTTAAAACAGGGATCTACAAGATCTAACTGTCCACTAAAAACTAAACCGAAAATCAAAGAAGCGAGAGAAAAAACCTCCCCTGCTTACTGTAAACAAATACCACATGCGAAATTACAGATCCGTCATAAAACATTCCTTCCCCCTAAAAACCACGTGAATGTACTCTCATCTTGAGTAGAAGGTCAAATCTACTTGTATCTGAAACCATATGAACATACAATGCCATCTTCTGGAAGAAATTTTATTTTTTAAAACGTTCCGAAGAGCTGGCACAAATATGTGATGACCTGGGGTGAACAAGAAAGCGCTCTGGCACACGGGTGTGTCAGCCGGGAAGTGAGCGTGTTTCTAGCTGACACGTATATGTGACAGTCGGCGCGAAAGGGTTAAAAGCTGGTTTAAGAATATTTTGTTTTGGTTAGAAAAGAAAACCTTGATCTTTAGTTTAATGTACATAAAGTAACACACCAATACTTCAATTCTACCCGAGGTTTTTCCAAAAATGTCTCTGAAAAAAAAAACTTTTTTAAGTGTAATAGTAGAATAATGCATAAAAGTACAAATTGTGTAGCTAGCAAAGACAGGTGATCATTTCATTACTGTGCCAAATACTATTATCTGTCAATATGCAGAATGAAAATACTTACAAAAATACTTTTAAACCTGCAGAGTTTTTGGAAGTAAGCACTAAAGAGCCTTAGTGCTTATAAGTACTGATACTCTTCAGTGCTTATTTGTTATGAAGAAATAACCAGATTTAATTATTGACAAGATATGTAAAAGCTTATCCTAATTACACTTTGATGATATCTTAAACTTACATTAAATCGTTACCCAGTATTTTTCAAATTAAAATGAAAACATTCTTTCTAATATACATCCCAGATCAATATCAAGTTGCATGAAATACTTCGAGTGAAATTGATTCTTAACAAAAGGTTCCAATTATTTGATAATAATATAAGAAGCATTAATGATACAAAGTCATTTCTTGATTAATGCTTGCATAACATTAGATTCCAAGTTTTATTTTTTTTTTTCATTTTTGAACTAATTTTTTATTCCAAACAATAAAATTCAAGGTAAATATTATCGAGCTACAATTTGTTACAAATTTATTAAGGTTTTTCCGATCTGCATAAAGGAATTATATTTAACTGATTCTCAGATAGTAGTGCCTGTTGTTGCTTTTTCATGTGAACTTGTTTTGTCAAATATGTAATAGGAAATTAGCCAACGGTGATAAGCAACTTTAAAAAATCTTTTTTTGTACACACCGAAAGCTCAAGAAACCATAATATTTAATTATTTTTTCATTATATTTAATTCTATTTCTATAATTTTGTACAAAAGTATTTTACATTTAAAACATTGTTCATATAGGAAATGAAAAAATTATATTTCGCATAAATTATGTGCTAGAAAAATAAAATGCAAAATACATGGTTTTATTATATGGCACCCTTGCAACAATTGTGTCGAAACTCAAAAAAGCGAATTTTCTCGCAAAAAATTAGCATCTATTCCTAACTGCTTTTTTGATTTATTATTATGACTTGTTGCAATTTCTATCTATAACAAATTTAACTTGCTGTGGTTTAAAAAGTGTATGTGATCGACAGTGGCGTAGCGAGCTTAACTCGCGCCCGGGGCACAATACCTTTTTAGCGCCCCCCCCCCATTCGAAAACCATACAAGATAATATGTAAAATACACTANGGACCAATTAAAGTAAATAATACACACTGAAGAATGCAAAATAGTTGTGAACTTGACCATTTAATCAAACAAAAAACAACATAATTTGATTCATTAAATCCATGCGTGTGGCATGGCTGGAGCACATTGAAATATTAAATAATAATAGAAATGTAAGAAATATTTTAAATTGGTAACTTTTGAACTCAAGACCAAGAGGAAAACCGGAAAGGAGATGGTTGGTCAATAAAACCTATGATCTAACCAATTAGAAGGTGAAAAACTGAAGTCAAAAGCTGAAAATAGGAAAGTCTGGGGCGATATTATTCAAGAGGCCAAGACTCCCAGCGGGCTGTAGTGCTGTATAAGTAAATAATGGAAGTTTTAAATTAAAAATAAAAAAATATTTTGAGTTATGACGTTTCAAGGGTGTGATATATTACAGTCAGTGTACAAAGAAAATTGTCTACTTATTAGAATTTTACAATTTAGTGAAATAACTTATAACTTACAAAAACATAGATATGCAGTAAATAGTATGCAACTATGTTTGTCAATTTATATATTAATAAGTGTCGTTTATATTTTAACAAAATAAAGGCTGTAGCAAATCAAATACAAGTTTAGAAATCCTATATTATTGAAGAACAAACTACTACTTAGCAAATTAGACTTTAAATTTTGATTATGGGAAACTAAATTAACTAATCCTCTATTTTTTCATATAAATTATAGTTTTTTCAAAACTCTTTGAATCTTAGTTTGTTTTCAAAAAAAAAGTATACATTTTATGATAATTGCTGCATATTGTCTCCTAATAAGTTCTTCTTAGTACGTTTTAAAGTGTTACGCTCCTTATTAAGGAAAAAAATACAATTTCGAATTTTATCCAGAAATCGTTTTACATTGAAATTTTGAGGGTTGACGAATAGATCAAATAGTTCTTTCCATGCAATGTCTATCGTTTTGACATCATGACCATCAGTATCAAATGTCCATGCGAGTAAATCAATGATCTGAACAGAAGCAGGTACCTCTTCAAAAACTCTAATAAAATGCCTGGTTTCTGCTGACTGAGAGCTCTTCAAAAGCTTTACATAAAGGGATTTGAGTCTTCTGTAAAATACGCTTATGTTCTCTGGATTATAAAAAGCTATCTCATTCAAAAACTCTAGCACATCCTCGTCATCTATAATCGATTCCAATTCCTCCTCTTGGGTTACCAAACGATGGAATGTTTTGATATATTTGCGCGTTTCTTCAAATTGAGAGCTACACTGTACTCCGTGCACATAAACTAGAGAGGTTGAATCGATGTCTTTCTGAAATGTCTGTCTTATTTCAAATTCTTTGGCTTTCAATTCTTTCTCGCTCATTTGTTTGGCGAACAATCCTGCAAAAAAGGTACCGATGGCGGCAGCTATCCTTGCTCCGAAAGTAGCACCTGGGTGTGGAATATCGTCTCCAAGTCTGTTAATTCCTTGGATCACATCACCGATTTTGTCAGATTCTCTGGAGGACTTGTCTACGACTACTTCTAGTTGCTCAAGTAGAGATACGCTTTTACCGCGACATTCATCCCATTCGCTATAAAAAGCCTTGAAGATTTCCAGCGCACGATGGCTACCTACAATTAAATCAGCAACATCTCTACCTGCTGCAATTAATTGTAGTTTCTTTCTTTTAGAATTTGCATCTGCCATTATCAAGAAAAGTTATGAGCTGTAAAAAATAAAAGGAAAATGAATTAAAACAAGACATTTCCAATTATATATTATCTTCTGATTACTGATTATATATAATAGAGATCATAGCTTCTATATATATATATATATATTACTATGTATAAGTAAAGTTGCTATAAACAATTTATAACTTACCATGAAGTCACATTGAGGAGGTGACAATTACACTTTCGTTTGAGAGGATGTCTTTTTATACATATTTATTATTTATATCCAAGTGTTGGTGAGACTGTAAATACGGATATAAAACAAATAAATTTTTGCTTGTAAATTATTTTTCTCTTATTTCACCATATCGCGAGAACTCTTTAGGCGAATTGAAAAGGTTTGCACTCAATTGTAAAATTCATTCATCAAAGGTTATTTCATGCAAAAAATATAATAAATTTTAGTAATTAATTATTTTTTATAATTATTTTATTTAATAATAGTCGAGAAAATTTGAATTGAAAGGTGTAAAAAATTGTGCATCATTTTAACAAATGTAATTTTATGTGTCAAAATTGAACGAAATCGGTGGGATAGTTCCTGAGTAATCGAATTTTAAATCTGTGACTTTTTCAAAATTCGGTTTCTCAGGAACCATTCGACCGATTTCATTCAATCTTTGTATTTTGCCACATAAAAGTACATTCTTTAAAATGGTGTAAAAATTTGTATACCTTGCAGTTCAAAATGTTTACGACTTTTTCCATGCTTTATTATATATTAAAATTATTTTTTGACCGAAATAATCTTTCGATAGACGGATATTTTAATCGTGGGCCAAAAAAAAAATTTTTTCCAATTCGCTTAAAAAGTTCTCGAGATATGGTGAAATGCGCCTAAGTAAAATGGACATTAAGGGGTCAAAACATTCAGCTGCTCTATTGACCTAACTGTTTTAGGATCACATTTCCCAGACTACGGCTTCTCTCTTCATTTTGAGGGTCAGGAATCCAAATTCCTCGGAATAAAGGTAGGTTTATTCAGAGAAATACATTTTTACACCTGGTTTCGTAACTTAAAATATCGTTTGCACTAACTAATTAGAACATTTGTGATCACTTCGAACTATTGAATCCTGGTACGTGAAAATCTGAACATGAGATCAAAAGTTATTCTGGGTGATTTGTTTATTTATTTATTTATTTTGTGCACTGTATATTAAAGCCTGCTTAGTTTACTAAATTTTAATCAAATGCAGTACTGATAAAAACGAAAGAAAATATTCATTATGAATCACTGAAAAATAAAATTTACTTCAACGTAATAGTAAATGAAATTTAAAAGGAAAATGTATATTAAAGTTAACATAGCCTTTTTGTAAAATGAAATAGGCCCGCTGTAAGTTAACTGTTTAGAAATATTTTAACGTTCTTCAAAAAAAAAATTAAGATTAAATTTACTTGTTCAATATTTTTCAAGGAAAAATTGATCATTGGCACTAAATTCAACCCCCTCTCCTCCTTACAGATTTTTAAGAACCTTATTTAAAGAGGTTCTACACCATTTTTTTTTCTAATGATTGGAATATAAGTTATTTCTGTATTGTTTTTTCTATCTTGTCTGGTTTTTTTGATGCTCTCTGTTTAGCCTTCGAAATAAACAGGAGGTGTACTGATTATAAACTAATATAGAAATAATTGAAATAGAGATGAATTTGAATCGAATCACTATTCAAATAAAAATTTTAATTTTTGCGGCAATTGCTGGAAAAAATTGTAACAAACTAATTTTCAAGAAAGTTAATCTAGGGCCTCTCTCTCACACTGTACCGCAGTTCAATTGCAGTTGAATCAGCTAACTGTTTATTATCATATCGCCCCATGATTAAAAGTTCCATAGTTCCAAATAGCATAGCCTATGCATACGAAATTCATGGTTTCAACATGATTAAACTTTGGCTCTTTACTATTGCTTTAAGTATACATTCTTATTTAATTACAATAAAGTATTTGGGACAGTTCTCCATTTTTTTTTTTCTAAATTTGTATAATGCAAAATTGTACGCTGATATAATAGCGAAAATTTTATGTTCACATTTGAAGCCAAAAAATAATAACTTATTTTGATAAATCTATTTTTAATATGAAAAAAAGTTGTATGCTAATATAAATTACTATTTTCTAAATGGTAATTTAGAAACGATAATAAAAAATTCGTTATGGTAATAACTTAAAATTCTTATTAAAAGCAAAAATGACTTTAAAAAAGAAAATTAATGCTCTCAAAAAAAATTTTTCTAACCTTAAAAAAAAATGTACTTTTAATTTGTATTTAATCAAAAAATAAGTTAAAATAAATATGTAATTTATAGTTAAATAAATGTAAATTATAAATGTATAATTAATATAAAAATTAAATAAATTTGTTTATAATTATTTAATTTATAATTAAATAACTGTAGGTGAAACATAAATTATACGCTCTATGAGGAAAAAAAAATACATAGATTTAAAAATAATACATTTGTCATCAAATATTCTAAACTCTAAGTGTGATAAATCTGATTAATACAGTAAATTTTGGTTTACCAACGTCCAGGTAAAACTTAAGTACTGGCTGTAAAAAAGGATTTTCAAAAACGCACCACTTCTTTCCAATTTAAAAACATGTTATATTCGTTCGTGATTTCTGATCTAATTGAATTTCAAATATGATAAGCCAAAATAAAAGATCAGTCAGAGATAGCTACAATTAACCTAAATCATTCTTTATGCCAGCGGTTTCCAAATGGTCTTTCATGAAACTCTAGGGTTCCACGAATTGATACTTTTAATAACCGATGATGTGAAACCTCCTATAACTCATAATTTATTTTATTTTTTAATTGCTTTCATGAAATTATTTCAAGTACAATACCAATGAAATAGAAGTGGCACTTTTTTAAAAGAAAATATAATATTTCTAGTAATATTACATTTAATAAATTATGAAAAGAACAAGTATTTGTAAAATGTTGCATTAGTATTTCAAATCGCACTTTTCAAATCAAAATAAAATAACTGAACTCTTTAACAAAGTAAGATAACCTAGAAATTATTTTCAACGTTTATAGCAATTCTCATTAGCTTTTATTCTCGAAGAAAACCATAATGCGGTTATTATATTATTCATTTTCGGCTTAAATATTTATATATGTATACACACACACACACACACATATATATATATATATACCAAGAACAACAGATCCATAATTGGACTAGATATAGTATAAGGATTGCAAATTTAAACTGTCGGATATGAAACCTAATTAAAGATTATTGTTGACAAAACAATGAAAAATCTTCATTCCTCTAAATAAATATTTCAAAAACAGTCTTCTATAGGTTATTACGTTCACAATTAGTTTTATAAAATTAATTTATAATATCGGGATTCCGCCGAAAAACAATTGATCATTTAGTTTTCTTAAACCGAAAAAAAATTGGGAATCGTTGCTTTATTTTACCAAGAAGCTCCTTCTTTACACGGCACAATTTTTTTCATAGTTCGAATTTTTTAACCGAACAAACAATTCCTTTTGTCCACCTCCCTAGCAGCAAAATAACGTGGGCCCTCATTGGACCAATCTTTCCAAATAAGAGTTCAAAGGGGCAATATATTTCCAATTTATTTTCGAATACTCTGTAGAATTGTCCGAACCAACCGATATTCTACTGCAACTTTAAAACCAATATCAACCCTATATGGAATTGTCAGATTCACCCGATATTTTATAGTTATTATTCAGCCGATATTGACACAGCATGGAACCAATATTAAAAAATCTAAGCATCCAAAAATTGGTTCCTCGGAGCATGTTCATAGGACCCATATTGAGCCCAACTGGGGCCAAGGTACAATTGTTGCTAGGGCTTATAGATACAATATCAATAAATAAACAGCTAAGTAAGAGGGAAAAAAATCTGTTTTCGATCAAAATAGAAATTTTTTCACAATTGTTAACACTAAGAAATAATAAATATTTAAATAATTTTTAGTCTTACTCCAATTATTCTTTCTGGAATACTTCGGAACCTAAACTAACAAGTCGCATTTTTATCAACAATCAACTTGTGATTCACGCCCTGAAGTCTGATAGTGAGAACTTCAGTATCAAAATGATGGCGAAGTTATGAAAAAAAGTAATCTGATCTATATCGAACAGAAAAAAAGAGAGATAGAGAGAGAAAAGACGACGCCTGGTGCTGACACTTATGACTAGTTTCACTTTCAAGTTTCAAGTATTTTACTTTCTTGTGCTACAAACTAAAATGTAACTTTTGTGAGTTTGTGACTGGTTTCTTGAAATCGCCTTCAACCCATTTTCTCGCAATTTTTATGAAACTAATGCAAGTAAAAAAGGAAATATCGATATATTTGTCACATATATAAGTTTTAGTAAATAATGCATTTATTTAAAGTTTTAACAACAATTTATGAAAGGAGAGCGTTTTAGAATATTCGGCGTAACGAGTCCCTGATAGTGATTTCTTTGCATAAAATATACATAAAAAATATAATTTTTTTTTTTACTCAAATATACTTATAAAATGAAATATACATTGCGTAAAATCCCAGCAGTGGCTGGTTAATACGAATTTCACCCTAACTCGGATCGACCACAATGCTGACGTAAAATAATTGCAGCGAATGACATAATCATGAGTTAGAATCCCTTTACTGTCGAGCTAATCGTGGAAAGTTTTCATGGCTCTCTTGTCTTCTGGGTTTGGTTCGAAATTATAAGGCTCCGGAGTTGAACAGTAAACTCAGTTTATAGCTGTTAAACTCAAAATTGGCGCTTTCGCTCAATGCCAATTATAAAAAAAAATACATTGTGTAAAATGTATCTCCTCATATGGATTATTTTAAAGTAATAATAGAAAAAGTAGCCATATTTTAGTGATATGACAGTGATACTCATCTGTTTTGAGGTTCCGTAAAAACCTATGACCACAGTACCTATATTATTATATAAGGTATCTAGTATCGCAGCTCCTTTTACCTGAATGTCAGTCACCTTCTAGACCAGGGGTTTCCAACTCACATGAGGCCGGGGGCTTACTAGTATTAATATAATAAAAATATCATTGAATACAAGTATTTACATAGTTTATAAAAGAAGATAAAAGTAGTGTAGGCAAATACATACCTTACTATTTATGTACTATATGTGTTAATTTCGAAAATTTATCTTCAGAGAAAATATAATCCAATACAGAGTTTTATTAACATTTAATCATTTGATGGCAAAATATGATTAGTTTAAAAAAACAAGACTGAAATTCAGGTACAAATTTAAAGAACAGTAAGAATCCTCCTTTTGTTAATTCACCGCCAATAATCATAACTAAATAAAAGAAATTTGCATATACGTTTCTTTGAAAGTAGTTTTATATGATATTTGTTTATATTTTGTAATTTTACCTTCTTAAAGAAGTCAATAAAATCTGATTAAAATCAGATATTTATATATTTGGTTAAAATTTGTATACTGTAGAGATATAGTCAGGAAATGGATTTCTTTTTTCTTTTTTTTCAAATTTTATGCTATAGATGTAAATTATTTTATAAGGAATATTGCTAATAGTTTATTTTTAATATCACACATGAACATAACAAACTCCAATGTTCTTCTGAATATATTTCTGTCTCATATTCATAATTTTTCTTTAAACAGGTAAATGTTCCATTCGAAGAAAGGAATGCATTTGGAACTATCAAGAAAATAGAAAAAATACTGCAAACCAAGTTAGAAGGAAGATACAAATATTAAAAAATGGTGTTTTTTAAAAAAAATAATAACTTTTACTGTTTAAAAAACTTTTCATGTTCAGCGATTCAGATATTTTTTTTAAACTGCCTATTTCTCAAAATTATTTATAGCTAAGCTTTAATAAAAGTTGAATCTTTTACTTTGTTGGTAATATCACTAAAAAAAGTTTATAATTCAAGAAATCAAGTAATAGCTAGAAATCACAAAGTTCCATCCAAATTTACCTTCTTTAAAAAATATACACCTGATAAACTACAAATAAACAATTCTTAGTGTTGGTTTCCTTAAATCTAAATACAGAATGTGTACTTCTTAGGTTGATGAATTTCACTATCCTAGCAGCTCAAACGATGATGCCAAAGTGACTTGATGTGTATAGAATTCAAAGCTATATATATATATTTGTTAATTGATACTCGTAAAACTTTTTCGTCCATTTACTGGTGCCTATTTACTTTTTTTTACTCATTTACTGTCATTTAATGTGGCATTATCATGCTTATACAAATAGCGAGATTTTTGTAAGAATTTTACATGGCACTTTTGTTTTTAATTACATTGCATCGTTTCAGAAATTATCTTTTAATTTAAAATTGACAATTCTAAATTTCCTATTATCCTTCTAAACTATAACTCTAAACTCTATTTAAACTTTGCTGAAATTCTGTATTTTTATTCAAGTATAATTTAAAGTTAGAATAGTGTTTCCTTAATAGTATGTTTTTACTATATCTTCCTATATCTTAATCAATTTCGTAATATAATGAAAATGTAGTAGAATTGGTATATATAAAATAGGGAATCTGTCTGTCCCTACAATATTAAAAACAATGAGATGGATATTACTATTCTCTCTTAAGAAAGTTTTTATATTCCATGCTTTGATTATTTTTATTTCTAATAATGTTCTTTTAATAAATGAACTGTTCAAAAAAATTATAAACTTTATAGATAGTTATTGAGACATCACAGTATGTTTACTCCAACCTAATTTATTTTATGTTAATAATAATATTTTTTCTCATAATAATGATGTAACTAATTAATTCTTTCAACAAAATTTAAAATTTTTTAAACAGTGTAGAAAGTTACTACAATATGTTTTCTTCAACAAAATTTTCAATTAAGTTGTAAGAAATAATTAAATTTTAATTAAAATTATAGTAAATGTTAGTTATAAATTTTAAATTAAGAAATAATTACATTTTTAAACCTTGTAGTAATAATCAAGTTAATTATATCCTCTTCTAAAAGCTTTAAGTAGTTTTAACATAGTAATAAGTTATGAAGAGCAACCACAATATGTTTTTGTCAACACTAAAAAAAATTCTCTCTTTCTCACTGATAAGCAATTATCAAATGTGCTTTAACTGAGAAAATTAATTTATAAATTTTACCAATTAAGAACGTATGGTTGAATTTATATTTTGTCTGGCTTTTAGTATTTCTGAATTGTTTTAAAATGCTTTCTCTCTGAGAAAGCATTTTAAGATATATTTCTTTCGAAAGAAATATATCTACTGAAGATATATTTCTTTCGAAATGGTCTTTTTGAAGCAGATGTGTACGAGATACTTCTCAAAGATTTTTAATTCTCAAAACCATCTATCTAATTTTCAATGAACTTAAATCCGAAATATATCTTTTTTTTAAGCTCATTCTATAATTTTTTCTGTCTAAAAATAAACTCTTGTTGGTCTTTAGTTTAGTAGCTAATAAAATATTCTTGTATGTAAAGGGGACATTAATCTCTTTTTAAAAGCTGGTTTAAGACATTTTTTTTCTGTCTTTTGATTAGAAAAGAAAACTTTGATCTTTAGTTTTATGGTTAAAAATATTTTCCTGTTTAAAGTCGGAGCTTAAAAAAAACTATTATAAGAATTTCATATTATCGAATTATATTATTCCATATTATCCATTAATTCCATTTATCTTCTATATTTTAATGAAGTAATTAACCAAATTATGTTGCTTGTTGGTGTTATTGCAGCAAAGTAAGTTTTTTCCTGCAGTTTTAGTATTATTCATCTCATACATAAAGTAACCTACCAATACTTCTATTTTACCCGAAGTTTTTCCGAAAATGTCTCTGGAAAAAAAAAATATTTTTAAGTATAATTGTAGATTAATGCATGAAAGTACAAATTGTGCAACTAGCAAAGACAAGGGATCTTTTCATTACTATACCAAATACCATTATCTGTCAATATACAAATGAAAATACCTACAAAAATACTTTTAAACCTGCAGAGTTTTCGCAAGTATGCACTAAAGAGCCTCGGTGCTTATAAGTGCTGATACTCTTCAGTGCTTATTTGTATGAAGAAATAACCAGATTTAATTATTGACAAGATATGTAAAAGCTTATCTTAATTACACTTTGGTGCTATCCTAAACTTACACTAAATCGTTACCCAGTAGTTTTCAAATTAAAATGAGAAAATTCTTTTTAATATATATCCCAGATCAATAAAGTTGCATGAAATACTTCGAGTGAAATTGATTATTAACAAAATTATACCAATTATTTGATAATTATTAAAAATCATTGCTTATTATATTTACAGTGAAAAGAAAATATTTACTGTTATTTCTTGAATCATAGTATGATATGTAAGAAACAAAATTGCTATTTTGTATCAGTGTTGGCAAAAATCATTTTTTAAAAAAAATTAGATTTTTTCTCATTTAAATTAAAAACATTCTTTAAATTTTTTTTTTCTTTTTACATATATCAATCAAAACTCAGATAAAATTTATCAATAATGCTTAATATTATTTGAAAACAATATTTCATCTAAAATACTTAGTATTAACTAAAATAGTTAAAAGGATTATATAATTATTACAAACTAATCACTGAAAAATAAAATCATAACTATTTCTTTCTAGTCAAACTTTAATGTATTCCTAAGACTGAGACCAAATTTGTCAATTAGATAGAATAAATTAATTTAGGTCAAGAAACATTGAAAAAAAATCAATTGTTCTAAATTATACTTGGCAAACCAAATCTTTCTTCATTTCTTATATTCACAAACGACGTATAATTTATAAAGGTATTTTTATTTAAATAAACATAAAACTAAATTGGTATCATGTTACCTCCTCATTATTTTTTGTATTTTTTTTATATATACAGGGTGATTCTAAAAAGATGGGCAAAATTTAAGGAAGTGATAGTACACACCCAAGCAAACAATTTTTATCAAAGAATGCATGGTCGAAAACAAAACGCAAAGGNTTTTAGTAATTTCTGAAAATTATGAACCCCCCCCCCCTTGAAAAAGTTCTGCGTACGCCACTGGACGGCTGAATAACATCTATGAAATTTTACATTTGTGCAAATAAACGCTGGTCAGAAAAAGGAAATATGAGAATGTTACTCACCCCGATGAACATCAAGTTGACATCTTTATGTTGTTGTCGAGGTAGGACAATAAAAGGAAAATATCAAACAAAACAAAGAGACAATTTCTTTTCTCGTTTAAAAAAAAACAGTGGGTTTATTCATTTCATTTGTACAAGGGATCAACTGAATTACATGAGTGGGGATGCGTTGATACCCCAAGCCACAGCTCAAGCAGGGTATGAACTTGCTCAACAGAGAAAAACATTATAAACTTCAAATGACTCGCATTTTGAAAAAAAAAACTTTGCCAAATTGCTTGACAAACACTGCACCTTAAAATTTAAAACATTTGACAAAAAAAAGGGGGCTGAAGTCGTGCAAATAACTCGTATATATAAAATTACTAAAAAGAGGTTTGACGGGCCTCGCTGACCCAAAAGGGCCAGCTTACCAGTCGCAAAGGGTAACCGCGCGGGAAAGTACGAGTTGTAAAGCAGGAAAGAAAACGACTGTCATTGGATGGGGGATTACCACACGATTACGTCAACACCAATCAGTGCAAATAGTACTCCCACACATACCAAATAAGGTGCCAAAGGGAAGAAGTCCCCAAAAAAGGCGTGAACACCCCAAAAATTCTAGAAAAATCTAGAAAAATCCGGCTGGAAGAATAATCACCACGTGCAAAATTGAAGGTTACGTGAAAGTGATGGGAAAAGAAGTTAAGTGGTGACGTAAACTAGAAAGTGAGGGAAAAGAATGTCGTCCTTGAGGACAGTGGGGTCAGGCAACCTTGAATTGTAAAAGGTGAAAAGAGAGAAAGACACAAAAAATGCGTTGCTAACGTAAAAGTAAAAGAAACATTTCCAATTCTCTTCACAGAAAAAAAAATGGGTAAAAAAAATGAAGAGAAATAAAATAGGAAAAGTACAAATACTATTAACTATGAAAGATTAAATTAAATTTAAATTACTGACATGAAAAAAATCGTCACACAACACTGTGACAACACGGGTTCTTCTATTTTCGGTTTTTCTATAATATTCAATCGTCTCTTTAATTTAGTACTGGTTTCTAGAAATCTATCTTCGTACACAGTTATTGCGTCACACTCTAAATCAAAATTATCTTGCGAGCATGTTTGATCATCACTTAAAATGGATAAAAGTTTAAAATCCAATTCTTTCAATTCTTTGTATTTCTGTTCTAAAAGAACAATTTGTGTGGCCAAAATATGGGGATCATTTTCATTTTCTTTCAATAAATCTAACGCCTTATTCAATGCCTTTGAGAAATTACTTCTCGCTGGCGTTCGTAATCTTTTAACACTCTCAACTGACATATCTATTTCGTATAAAGTTTCATAAAGTCTAATAAAGTTCTATTCTAGTCTTTCTAATTTCTTAAGTCTATGTATATCTATTCTGGTCCCAGCAGGGATGCCAGATTTTGGGTATTACCAAAAGATATCAAAAAAGGAGATAGCTTACCTCCACCAAAAGGCCGGGAACACTTCGTAATAATCCATAGACTTCTATAAATGATCTAAACAATTGCAGTTGAGAGTGAAACATTCAATATTAAATTTTATTCACAAACACATGGACACAAAATATTTACGGACACACACAACAAAAAAGGACATGCTTCGCAATCGTAGTTCTAAACAGTTCTCTCTCGAACCAGAGTGTCAGTGTGTGTGGGAGGAGTCGGATAAGCCTTGAGCACGTGATTATCACGCGCTCACTAGATGAAATTAACTGATAGATTAATGACTTTAATTGGAATTTCCAACATCAAAACGTAAAGGAGCTGGCGCATTTGGAAAGTTGTTCCATGCAAATGTGAAAGCTCCATTCCTGCGAGTTACTGCTCTGCAATTTATTATTTGCATGTTATGGGAAGAAGAAAAGCTCGTATGCAAATTTTTCGTCACGATTCATACATAAAAGCTGCTGATTCGAGTGCTGTAATGCCTAAAAATATTTAAAAAAATAATTGGCTTTTTGTGGGGACAGCCGAAGGCTCTTATGTATGAGACTCCCATTGAATCTGCAGAAGAACTTGTCGCCAAGCTTTCGGCCGCTGCAGGGAAAGTTCGTGATATGCCTGGTGCGTTTCAGAATGTTCACCTATCTTTTCTTCGCCGTAGAACTGCGTGCATAGCCACTGCCGGCCACTGTTTTTAACACTTTTTGTAATCACATGCCATTAAATTTGCTTTTATAACTTAACTTCATCGTCTTTGTGCGTTTTTTCCTCATATAAGAACATAAGCTTTGACGCCCTCTAGCGGTTTTGCGTTTTGTTTTCGACCATGCATTCTTTTATAAAAATTGTTTGCTTGGGTGTGTACTATAACTTCCTAAAATTTAGCCCATCTTTTTAGAATCACCCTGCATTTAGATACATATATATATACTCATTTTTTCCATTTTAACTTATTTATAATGTCGNTTTTTTTTTTTTTTTTTTTACTTGAGTCAGTGGTTTTTTTAAAAAAATAATCGAAATCGTGATTTCATTTGGATAATTTAAATCATACTAACCCTGTTAGGTATACATATTGCTTAGCTCAATTTCAGAAGAGAGAAGAACTATGCATACATAAACTACTTATAAAAATTATGTTTATGTACTTGAAATGTAAGATAATTAATTTTATTTTATTTCATAATTTTATAACTGTCGTTGAACAACCGACTCAATTTTATGGGTTTACGACTACTAATGTTCAACTCCGTACCTCAANGAACCCAATCCAGAAGATAAGGGAACTCCTGGATCGAGTATTGAGAGAAATTTGCCTTCGTGGAAGACTTTTTGATGGAGCTAACTCGCATTTGCGTTACACGGAGAGGAAGACCACGAGAACCGCCCACGAATAGCCTGATTGCAAAGGGACTCTAACCCATGATCCGTCTACCACTGAGGATATTTCACGTCAGCACTGTGGTCGGTGCAAGCCTGATGAGGAATTCGTATCGACTGTGATTCGAACCCGGTTCGCCTCAATGAAAGGCGAACGCTCTATCCCCTGAGCCATCGCGGATCAAGATAATTAATTGGAGAAAAAAAGTCTCCCACTTTCAACCTCTTCATTTCTGAAATTCATCTTTTTTTTAATTTATGCCATATTTAGTTAGTACTTATGCCATTTATTAGTTGTTGTTACTTAAGCTTCTTGCCAATCAGCAAGTCTGCTTGAAATCAAATCAATTTTTAAGGCAGAAGGTGCATTTCTTGTTTTTTCAG
The DNA here is from genome assembly GCF_043381705.1 of Parasteatoda tepidariorum. Taxonomy (NCBI): domain Eukaryota; kingdom Metazoa; phylum Arthropoda; class Arachnida; order Araneae; family Theridiidae; genus Parasteatoda; species Parasteatoda tepidariorum. The sequence continues at coordinate 48,624,256 of NC_092208.1, read as the reverse complement.
TGGAGCCATGTATGGTCAAGAATGCGACTTAAGCTACACACACACGTCACAGCCCATTTTGCAGGGAGTACCCAATCATACTCCATTCATTCATCCACAGAACGTAATTTTGACCTTCACCAGAGAAGAATCAATCTCTGATTCAGTACCCCTAGAGGTATTGGTTTGGTATGGGAACTTTCAGGACTTTGTGACCCTGAGAAATTCAATGTGCACCAGTCACCATTTAACACTCAAATATTCTTCGACCAGCGTGATTCGAACTTCCGTTCTTACGGACACGAGCTAAATATCCTACCAACCAGGTTATAACTGCTGCTAACAGTGTGTTTCAAAATAAATTTCAAGTTGCAGTACAGCTTTTGTTATGACAAAGCCTTCTAGACTAGAAATTTTCAATCTTTTTACAGTTGCAGAGTGGTTTTGAAATTACAAACTCAAAGTGGAGCTTTAAAATTTTGCTCATTGCCATATAGTATATATTAACTTATGGCTATGTTGTATAGGTTAATAAAAAAAGCATTAATAATACAAGGTCATTTATTGATTAATGCTTGCATAACATTAGATTCCAAGTTTCGTTTCTTTTTTTTCATTTCTGAATTAATTTTTCATTGCAAGCAATAAAATTCAAGTTAAATATTATCGAACTGCAATTTGTTACAAATTTAATAAGGTTGAGGTTTTTCGATCTGAATAATGGAATTATATTTAACTGATTCTCAGATAGTAGTGTCTGTTGTTGCCTTTTCGTGTGAACTTGTGATATTACAGTGTAGTACAAAGAAAATTGTCTACTTATTAGAATTTTACAATTTAGTAAAATAACTTACAAAAACATAGATCTGCAGTAAATAGTATGCAACTACGTTTGACAATTTATATATTAATAAGTGTCGTTTATATTTCAACAAAATAAAGGCTGTAGCAAATCAAATACAAGTTTAGAAATCCTAGATTATTGAAAAACAAACTACTACTTAGCAAATTAGACTTTACATTTTGATTATAGGAAACTAAATTAACTAATCCTCTATTTTTTCCTATAGTTTTTTCAAAACTCTTTGCATTTTTGTTTTTTTTAAAAAAAGTTTACATTTTATGATAATTGCTGCATATTTTTTCCGAATAAATTCTTCGTAGTACTTTGTAAAATGTTACGCTCTGTAGTAAGGAAAAAAATACAAACTCTAATTTTGTCCCAAAATCGTTTTACATCAAAATTTTGAGGGTTGAGGAATAGATCAAATAGTTCCTTCCATGCATTGTCTATCATTTTGACATAATCATCCTCAAATCTCCATGCGAGTAAATCAATGATCTGAACCGAAGCAGGTACCTCTTCAAAACCTCTAATAAAATCCCTGCTTTCAGCAGACTTAGATGTAGTCAAAAGCTTTACATAAAGGGATTTGAGTCTTCCGTAAAATACGCTTATGTTCTCCGGATTATAAAAAGCTATCTCATTCAAAAACTCTAATGCATCTTCGTCTTCTATAATGGACTCCAAATCCTCCTCTTGGGTTACCAAACTATGGAATGTTTTGATATATTGAAACGTTTCTTCAAATTGAAAGCTACACTGTACTCCGTGCACATAAAATAAAGATGTTGAGTCGATATCTTTCTGAAATGTCTGTCTTATTTCAAATTCTCTGGCTTTCAATTCTTTCTCGCTCATTTGTTTGGCGAACAATCCTGAAAAAAAGGTACCGATGGCGACAGCTACCCTTGCTCCGAAAGTAGCAGTTGGGTGTGGAATATTGTCGCCAAGTGTGTTCATTCCTTGGATCACACAGGGCGTTAATAAGGGAGTTAAGAAGGACTTGTGCAAGAACCTCCCATTCTTCCACCAGAGCATTTTTTAACTCCAGAATAATTCTGGGGGAGGTTGGCGCATCGCAATAGCTCTCCCAAGAGCATCCCAAGCATGTTCAATAGGATTCAGGTCAGGGGATTTGCCGGCCAATCCAATCGTTGAATATCCTCGCTTTCCAGATACTCATCAACCATGAGAGCCCTATGTGGTCGCGCATTGTCGTCCTTAAAAATGAACTCAGGGCCAACAGCTCCCCTGAACGAAAATATCTTCAGGCATGCTTTCAAATTCACCCGAAATTATGATCATTTCATGTGTCCACAGACGTCATGTCGCATACTATCGATCAAAATTTAAGGTGATCCCATAAGAAAAAGCTGCAGGGATCGACATGCTGCTCACGCGGAGAGCGCGCAACGAAATCCGCACGATCAATTCACTCGAAAACGTGATTTTCACCTTCTCAATGTGACTTTATGATAAGTTATATGTTGCATACAGTAACTTTAATGATATATATAAAGCTATGGTCCCTATTATATTTAATCGGAAGAAAATATATCATTGGAAATGTCTTGTTTTAATTTTTTTTATTTTATTTTTACANGCGTGAGCAGCATGTCAGTCCCTGTAACTTTTTCCTATGGGATCACCTTAAATTACGATAGTATGCGACATGATGTCTGTGGACCCATGAAATGATCATAATTTCGGCTGAATTTGAAAGCATGCCTGGAGATATTCTCGTGGTATAGTTTTTATATCGTTGTAGACTGTCCATTAACTATTGCGGAAGCCAAGTAGAATATGAATTGGTTATTGTTGTTGTAGTTCATTTACGTCGCACTAGAGCTGCACAATGGGCTATTGGTGACGGTCTGGGAAACATCCCTGAGGATAATTCCTAGACATGCCATCACAATTTTGATCCTCTGCAGAGGGGATGGCACCCCCGCTTCGGTAGCCCAACGACCTGCACGCGAAGTCGAGCACTTTACGGTAGAACAGTTTAACGAGGACCAATACCGCACACCCTCGGCACCTACGCAGACTGATCCAAGTGGTCACCCACCCGCACACTGACCGCAGCCAGTGATGCTTGACTTCGGTGATCTGCTGGGAACCGTGTCTTAACGATCAGTCCACTGCGGGACGAATATCACTTGGAATAATTAATTAAATTAATCGTTTTGAAGTTAGCAAGTTTAGTGCACGTTTGTAGTTGTTTACGTATGTTGCGTCGAAACGTGGGTATATTCGTTACACATATTTATTATTTATAATCAAGTTGGTGGGACTCTAGTTAAGGATATTATAAAAAATACATTTTTGCTTGTAAATTATTTTTTCGTGTTTCACCATATTGCGAGAACTTTTTTTAGCGAATTGAAAAGTTTTTGCACTCTGTTATAAAACTAATTTATCCAAGAGTAATTTCATGCAAAAAAAAAAATTAATATGTATTTGTTTTTTTATGATAATTTTATTTAATAATCGAAAAAGTTTAAATTAAAACGTATGAAAATTTTTACATCATTTTAAGGAATGTAATTCTAAGTGTCAAAATTGAACGAAATCGGTCGAATAGTTCCTGAGAAATCGAATTTTAAATCTGTGACTTTTTCAAAATTCGGTTTCCCGGGAACCATTCGACCGACTTCATTCAATATATATATATATATATATATATATACTGGTGGACAAAATTAAAAGATGGAAAGCATTTTCGCACATTCATTCGCACATGCAAGATACCCGCACACCGCTCCGTGTTTAACAATGGTTGCGTGAATGCCCAGAGGTACAGGCAGGAGGTCCTAGAGCCCTATGTGCGTCTTTTCAGGGGCTCTGTTGGTCCTGAGTTCATTTTTATGGACAACAATGCGCAACCACATAGGGATCTCATGGTTGATGAGTATCTGGAAGGGGAAGATATTCAACGAATGGATTGCCCAGCCAAATCCTCTCACCTGAATCCTATTGAACATACTTGGGATGCTCTTGGGAGAGCTATTGTGATGCGCCAACCTCCCCCCAGAACTATTCTGGAGTTAAAAATTGCTCTGGTGGAAGAATGGGAGGGTCTTCAACAAGTCCTCCGTAACTCCCTTATAAACAGCATGCATACTCGTTGTGCATGCTGCCTGTCTGTCAGGGGTGACCATATATCATACTGGAGGCNGACGTCACTAGAGTGACGTCGGAGGATCGGCGCGGCGAGAGATACTTCAAAGGAGTGAACCAGCCCTTCTATTCTCCTTAGCCCTGATTAAGATACACTGTAGCTAACGGATTTATAGCTGCCATAGCTCACTTTACAAGCAATGGGTATGCTTCTCTTACAGAAGACCAGAACTTCCCCAGTGTTTTTGAATTGAAATCCATTTTTAGCAAGGACTTCTAAGTTCTAAGATCAATAAGCCCCCTCAACCAGGTGTTCACATATTTCATTTTTTAAGTTATTCAGTAACAAATTATCTTGCTGAGATCCATTTTCAGAAAGCACTTCTTCCAACAATTGAAAGTTTGCATAGATCTCATTTTGAGTTCTATTTTTTCAAAATGGCATTTTCAATAAGAATGCTTGTAAATTCTCAGATGCATCCATAATGGTGATATCAGGCCCTTGAATTAAAAGACTTATATTGTTCATGTGGTTAAAAAATTCTTTCTTTTTTTTCCATGTGGTTGTAAAATCTTTTTTTTTTTTTAAAATATTCGAAGAGTGGGTTATCTTTTTCTTCTAGAAAAAGTGATACTTCTGTCTTCGGCATGAAAATTCGTTTCAAAACCTGTGCACTTCCATGTGGTACAGAAGTACCTCATGTTCTGCGTCCATTTCTTGACACAGTGTTTTGAAAAGACGATGATTAAGAGCTCTATTTCAAAAAAAAATTCACAGTTCTAATAACTATTGATAATACTTCTTTCAAGCTGGTTGGAAGAGTTTTTGTAGCCAGTGCATGTCTATGTGTAAAACAATGACTAACAAGAACATTATGAGAGTATTTTTTTTACCAACAGGGCAAAATTAGATTCAGTGTCAAGCATCGCAGGTGCTCCATCTGTACAAAGTGAATGAAGTTTTTCTTTCCAGCTGAAGTCGTGTTCGATAAAGAAAACATTTAACATTGCTAAAACATCAACTGTTTTTGTAGTTTACAAAAGAGACTCACAAAATACGAATTCCTCTTTGATAGTATCAAGAGACACGTAACGAACAAAAATAAGAAGTTGACTACAATTCGAGATGTCTGTAGTTTCATCCAGTTGCATACTTAAAGGGAAATGGTGATGCTTTTAATTCACTGATGGTCTGTTTCATGATATTGCAAGAAATTTCAACTATTCTTGAATATATCACATCATTATTTCAACCATCTCCAGCGCACATGGCTTAATTAACGTTTCTCCAATTGTAAGCGCTTTCTTACTTCTGACAATACGATATGCAACTTTGACAGATGCCTCAACCAGAGGTTTTTGTGGAATAACAAATTCAAGTTTGGTTAATGTTCTAGATTTCAAAAACTGGACTTTCTTCTTAGTAAAAAATTCTAGATCTAGTCACCTGGACAAGGTGTCAAATGTACGTAGGTTGATAAAAATAGCACAGCGGACGTTATCAGGGGGTCGCCCCTGATGGTGCAAACTGAAAGCCGGTTAGTGGAGGCTGTTAAAAATATGACAGGGATATTAGAGAGAGGTGTGCAGTCACACTGATTTTGGGGTATCTCGATCACCCAGTTTCAAATATGTATGTATTTTCACTTTTTAAAAAAAAAGATGAATGTTATTTAAATATTATTGATACAAACGTTTTAAAAATTAGGAGTAATCGATGGACCCCCAGAATATGACCAATGAACCCCTAAGGGGTCCATGAACCACAGGTTAAGAAACCCTGTTCTAGATTAAATGTTAGCTTTTTTTTTTTTTTTTTTTTTTACAAAAACTGAAAACTTACAATCAAGGACTGCAATTGCAATTGGAGACTACTTTATAAAATATAAAAGGCATTAAGCTGACATTAGCATACGATATTACTGTATAAAATAAAATAAAGAGTTAAAATATATATTCGCCGTTTTAAAGTTTATTTTAAGCTGGCAACACCAAGTTTTGTAATTTAAATTACATATTTTCTTATTCCAAAAATATAAATTTTAGCTTTTAAAACGGCTCCTGATTAGAGAGAATAACCTTTAAAGGTACCGTATTTTATTAGTTTTTAATTAGAAATATCTTCAAGATTTTAAATAATTCATATAAAATTCATTCAAATCTAAAATAAATTAAATGCAAATGTTCTACTTTTCTGTATTAACAGAATTTTAACTACGTATATGTACAATGCGCAAAAAGAAAGAAAAAAGTGAGCACTCTCAATAACTTTCCATTTAATACTTTTCGCGCACTAAAACTCAATTTTAATGGTTCGCTATTGGATATGCTAATTAATTAATGCCGATGATATTTTAAGTTACGAAATCAGACGCAAAAAGGTACTTTTTCTGAACAAACATATTCCTTTATTTTCATAAGGACTTGTATCCTTGACTTTCAAAATATGATCGGTATCCGTAATAGATTCTCAACAATATTTCCTGGAGAGCTGTCGAAAGTTTGGATTTCTCAATGTTAATTTCATTTTTCACGTATTTCGCCATATCTCGAGAATTTTTTTAATGATTCGCAAAATTTTGACACGCAATTATGAAATTCGTTTATCCAAAAGTAATTCCATGCCGAAAAAAAAGTTTCTAATAATTATTTATCATTTCTTAATAATTTCATTTCATAATAGTCAGAAATGTTTAAACTGCAAATTTTTATATCATTTTAAGGAATGCAATTTTAAATGGAAAAAATCCTAAATTGGAACGTAATTGATCGAATAGTTTGAATTATATTTAAAATTTGATTTCGCAAGAACTATTTGACCGATTTCGTTTAAATTTTGTATTTAGCTATTTAAAATTACACGCAAAAATCTACGTATAGAATAAGTTATGTTTATTCAAAGGAAAGTACGTTTTTGTTTCTGATTTCGTAACTTTAAGTATCTAGCAAATCTGAACAAGTTAATTAGTGTATTTAAGGTTAGTCCCTATCGAACCAATATATAATAATCAACTTTTCCATGACCTAAAAAAGTGCTATACACTTAAAAAAATTTCAAAAACTTACCAAAAACATTGTGTTTTGATTCATTTTAAGCATTTAGATAGATATTTCCGTTTTTTTCATTTTTTTTACAGTATGACTAATTCATTTGCCAAATTTCACTGCAGGCTTCAGCGCCATAAGCAATGAATAACGATACATAATAAACTCTCCAATTTCTTTCTCACTTTCTGAGATCTTATCTTATAAATAATGAGTTTTTGTTTTTTATTTCCTGTGTGTTTAGAAAAGTAAGTGTGGAAAAAAGGTTATACTTCAAAAGATCTATTTTTATTTTTCATTTGAAAAGTTAGTAGTACACGCAGTTAAAAAAAATAAGCATTTTATAAATGTAAGAAAATAATAATTTATTTTTAAATAAATGGGCAAATATTGATTAAAGTTGTTTAAGGAATAATACGCATCGTATTAGAAATTTTTCGCGTAAAAAATATTTTTCGTAAAATGATAACTGGAGATAAACTTCCCATTTCTTTAGAAAAAAAATGAAGCATATTTTCAACAATTAATTTAAACTTGCTCACGCTTATCAACCCTTAAATATTTCTGTGCAATTTTATGTGTTCGCTTTTCAATCCAAGCTTCCTACAATCCTATTTAGCACGTTTCATTTGAAATGTATTTTTGCATTTTTAATTACATATAAAAATCTAAAGATGGAGTCGCAGTTTACCATTGTAGTCAGTACATTTTTATTGATAGGAAATTCTCAAGATAGGATGCAGTTTTCCCATATTAATTTTCATATATATATATACGTATATATGTATATTTGGTTGTCTTCAGAATAAAATTAATCTAAGTCATATATAGGTATAAATATTAAAAGAAAAAAAGAAATGAATAACATTAATAAAAGTCAATTTCCTGAAATATATTTACGTATCCTAAATTTAAAGGTAATACCCGTAATTTTTATTTTTCCTATTTTACTCAGCTTTTTATCAGCTTTTACTCACCTATATTCCTACGTTTGTGACTTAGATTGTTTTTTAAATTATGAATTTAACAATAAGAGTTATTTCCTTATTATAAAGTAATTCTATGAACCAATAAACTTATTTGAATCAGTAGCTAAATTTATTAGCCGTTTGCGAGTTTAAAACTATTGTTTCTTTATTATAACATATTTCTATAATATATATTCCTTATTACGCTTTATTTTCAAGATGAATTTATTTGAATCGGGGGCTAACCTTATAACTGTTACAAAAAAAAAATTTGGTGAAAATTACATACCCTCCAACTTATGAGGATTTTGAAAATAATTCTTTCTAGTGGTAGCGAACCAAAGTAGAAATCTTTAAAGCAAATGGATCTCTCATAAAACTTTTATCAGAACTTAAGCATCTAGCCATATGGCCTGCACTTTTATAAGTAATAGTGGACAAGTTACGCTAAAATTAATTTTTTTTAAATATTAAGGCATTAATTTTGCTACCGTCTGATAAGAAGATTTCTGAAACTACGGAAATTCCGTAGCAGTTGGAGGGTATGAAATTAGATTAATATTCTGTTATAAATTACTGTTAAAGAGATTCGTTAAATGATTTAGTTGTTGTTGTTGTTGTAGTTAATTTACGTCGCACTAGAGCTGCACGATGGGCTATTGGCGACGGTCTGGGAAACACCCCTGAGGATGATCCGAAGATATGCCATCACAATTTTGATCCTCTGCAGAGGGGATGGCACCCCCGCTTCGGTAGCCCGACGACCTGCACGCGAAGTCGAGCACTTTACGGTAGAACAGTTTAACGAGGACCAATACCGCACACCCTCGGTCCCTACGCAGACTGATCCAGGTGGTCACCCACCCGCACACTGACCGTAGCCAGTGATGCTTGACTTCGGTGATCTGCTGGGAACCGTGTCTTAACGATCAATTCACTGCGGGACTAAATGATTTAGAACTTAACGATCAGCTTCATTCACAAATTGTATTTAATATATCAGCCTGTTTGGCAAGCGAAAATATTAAATTGCGGTTTGGAATTCCCCAAATTTATTATAACAGTAAACCTCTAATTTTAAATGCTATTTTTAAAAAAATGATTAGTAAGATAAAATATTTATTTTCACTAATAGATTTTAATAGAATCATAACGAAAATAGAATCACACGTGATCTTTCATACTATTAGCCAATCAAATTTGACTGAAACATTTAATTTAAATTAATAAATTTTTGGACGTGGAAAGTGGCGGCACTAACGTAAGCAAGCAGAATTTTCTTTATAGTAAATATATTTTAAGTGAATAATTTCAACTCCCATTGAAAAAACTGTTTTATTCTACAAAACGGCAATTATTGAGAAGCAGCAATTGAAGTTATTGCGCGGCAGCGAACAGGGGGATTAGCCTCCTAAGAACACAAAAAATTGCAGAAACTACATTACAACAGAGATAATTTCAGAATTAAAATATTTTCTTTTTAATTATTTTTTAAAATTTATAATTTTTTGAGAACACAATTACGTATTTCGAAATTTGTGCAAATAACATAATTTCTGAGAGGACGAGAAAGATTTATATTTCAACTAATTCGTACGGCTCTGTATTTATTAATTTATCATTAATTAGGAATCTAACTCATGTAGAGAAACTTAGCTCAACTTTAAAACGCCATTTTGCTGAAAAAGATTAGCTGGCACCGACGTCATAGATCACATGTGTGGGTGGGAGGTCTTCTTCTTGAAGTGCCTGTACGTTCCAAAAAATATCACCAACACTTTTCCATGAGATAACCAACGGAGTTCCATGTGCAAAAGTAACGTTTAATGTAAACTTCTCATACTTTTACAAAATAAATAGTGAACATGACTTATACGAAATTTAATATTTTGTTCAAGTCAAACTCTAGTCTCTGCAAGGGAACTCTAGTCTCAGGGATTTCTCGGAACACAGGTTGCAGCTTGAAGCAGGTACTGTTACCCAAACAAACGTCTTTAAATTTGGTTATTTTTGCTAAATTCATTTTTTACGTCATTTTACTCCCATCAAAAGAGAATACTTTTTTTTCAGAAGAATCTCGCTGATAGCCATTTTATTATTACCACGTTTATATAAACTTGCCTTCGTGTATGTCTGTCCGGGTGGAATTTTGTAATCGATTTTAAACTAATTTCCCGACTAGCTACAAACTTCAAATTTGGCACATAGTTCAGAATTGGATGACAATGCATGAAAATGAGGAGAAAAAAGACATACAAAGTAAAATAAAATTTAAATTTAAAAAAAAAATTATTTTCGAGATTGTCTTTTCTTGTCGATTCCATTATTTCAAATTAGTATTACATGTCAGGTGAAAAGATTTTTATTGTCGGAGTATTTTTATTGGCTGAAAAACCACGTGGCAGGATCCAGTTTTTCCTCATTCATTTCCAGATTGTTTTGGTTGTCATCAGCATAAAACTAATTAAAGTCGTAAAGGTATTGTTTTTCTATAAAGATTTTTGTATCCCTAATTTAAAATGAAAGTTCTATTATTTTAGTAGTGGTCTTGTAGTAGTCTTGACTACTCTTGACTAAGAAAAATAATCTAAATAAAAATATATATTTTTAAAAACCACGTTTTTTGTAGTGAAGAATAATAATTGAAAAGTAATAATTTTTAAAAAATATAAAATAAAAATTAAAAAAATTATAATTTAAAATAAAAAAATTCAAAATAAAAAATAATATTTTTAAAAACCACGTTTTTGTAGTGGAGAATAATAATTAAAAAAAAATTGAAAAACGAAAAACGTGGGGCGCATGAAATACATAACAGTACATATACACATACATATACACATTTTCTTACTCATACACATGCACAGCCACATATACATCCACATACATATGCATATACACAAACATATTCCACATCCACATTCAGATACAATTACAATTACAGATATACATACACATATTCTCAAGAGCACACATACACACACTAATATAACATTACTGTTATGTATTTCATGCGCCCCACGTTTTTCGTTTTTCAAATTTTTTTTTTAATTATTATTATTCTCCGCTGCAAAAACGTGGTTTTTAAAAATATTACTTTTTATTTTGAATTTTTTTTTTCTATTTATTCTTAGAAATTGTAAGTTTGGCTGTTCTTGCCACTAGAAACTAGTCACTTTTCATTCTATTGCATAGATTTTCGACTAATATTCTTAAAAAAAAAATTACGTCTTTGTAGTTTTTCATTCTTTAGAAATGTATCAACCAAGCGAGGAACACATAGAGCAGGCGAAGTTGGACGAGACAGACGAGAGATTATCGGAGATCCACAACAACATCCATCACATTGAAAGAAGAATAAGACTGGCTGGTAAATCTCTAATTTACTTATTTATTTACATATATTTACAATCTGTCTACACACCGTAACACATTTAAATCACCTACCAATCTTTTCTCAATAAAACCAGGTTGGCACGGATCACTTTTGAAGCTGGTTTGAATTGAATAACGGCTACCTGTTTTTGTTCTGTTCATCTGAGAACTAGAATTTTACATGATAGTGTAGTGTGTCTAACACTACAACATGACTCATGTTAACTCGATTCAATGATGTGGTACTTTTTCCTAGATGAAGGTTGACATGGTCGATAACTACTATCCCCACAATAGTAACTGGATAGTGAAAGGGATCGAGATTATATACACTGGCGGGCAATTGCAGAGGACAATACACATAGGATAAACCGAAACATTTGAGGAAAACTCGAGAAACTCAGTTAAACCTTTACATGAAACTACATCAAACTAATGATAAAAAAGATGATAAAAAAAAGTTAACGGCACTGTTGGTGATTTTGAGTTTCAAAGCAACTTACTTCACCCGCTCACTTAACTTTTCTTAAAGCTCTCATACTCATCGTTTTTTGTCATTTAACTTTGATTAGAAAACTATTGTTTCATGGTTAATTGTAACCATATTTCGGAATATTATGATTCATTCGGAATCATTTAATGAACTGTTTTTGTTATTGTTATTTTTTTACAATAAATTTTTTTATTGTTTATGAGCTATTTCCTTCAGTTATTAATTATTTCCAATGGATAATAACTTATTAAGGTAGGTTGGACCCTCCAGTCAGGCACGGCAACAAAATAACCCAAAAATGATTTATCAAAATGGCTCTAGTGGATGATATAATGCTGGGTATGACCACCCTTAACAGCCAGGCGAGTTTTACAACGATTTTTCATATTGTTTACGAGATTAATCATTACGTTTTGGGGTAATAAAAACAACTCTTAAGAGAATTTTTTGGAGTGGGAAACTTTTAGGGATGCAAAAGCTTTGCAAAGAGCATCAGACGTGATCTCTGTGAGATTAAGGTCTGGAGAACTGGTTAGCCGCTTCATTACCTGAATATCTTTGACTTCAAGGTACTTCGTGTCCCATACATTCCTTGTCTACCGTGTATTTTAAAATACACTAGTAGATTTTTATTTATATTGAACTCGAATCACCTGAACCTGATCTTTGGCGTTATAATTAATAGATTTTTTTTCTTCATATTTCACTAATACATATTCTTATTCGATCCAAATCATAGTTCGCAGACTTCAGGCTGAACATCACGTTGCGAGGCATCCCAAATATGTTTAATGTTCATGTCTGGGGATTTTGGTGTATTTCCGATATTCACGGTATACTCGTGAAATGATCGTACGTGAAAATCCAAATTTCATTGTTATCTCGGAGATGCTATGTCCCATCTCCAAAAAAGTTGATGTAGAAGCCTGCAATGTGGAGATGAAGAAAAATGATCTAGAAATAAAACAGCTCATGATGCAAGTCAAAGAACTGGAAGTTAAACTTATACGATCTCAGAAAGTAAGCATCTTGACTGGTGTTTTGTGAACCAATTTTCGTTATTCCATATTCCCTGTCCTTGTTTGAGAAGGCTATAATACAGAATCAATGAAACTTGCACTAAATACAGATTCAAGTTTTTTTTATTTTATTATTATCCTTTTACAAGTGTTTGAAGCTGAGACATCATCGTGTCTAAACCATAAATCACAGTAAATGAGTTCGCGTATTTGATTCTTGAATTCTACGAACTGATGCGCTGCTTACTCTAGCCACAGTAGAAAAGCACTGAGCTGTCATTGCGTAGATCCGGGTTCGTCCTATGATAGATGGTCCAGCTTTTCTTATCTGGTAAGTAAAGGCGGCTAATGCGTAATGCGGAACACATTTCCACTATCATGCCCGTTGGCAACAACGTTGCAGTACCTTAATCTCTATGACCCCCTAAACCAACAATTGGAAACTGCTTTTTTTATCAAAGGACATAATTATATATAAAAATACATATGAAAAAAGTCAAGGTATAACCAGGATGCTCATTTTTGCAAACAAAATTCTATGATCCCTCTCGAACTAATAAGCATAAATTCGGGGAAATTAACAATTCATAACAGAGCTTGGAATCAGTTTGAATTTGGTGCCGATTAAAATCATTATCAAACTTATAGTGGCAACAAGATTAACAACTCGAGAAAAAATATTCTAACCCGCAAATCACCAACAATCCAAAGTTATAAAAAGGTAACTAAACTAATAATTTAATGAATCTTTATAATTTCATTGAACTGAACCACCCAATTCTGAGTCGACCAATATTCAACTCCGTAGCCTTGTAATTCTGAAACCAATAAAGAAGACAAGACGAAGACAAGCATTGGGGAAAAATTTGCCTTCGTGGAGGACTTTTTGATAAAACTACCCCACATTTGCGTTACACGGAGAGGAAAATCTACGAAAACCACCCATGGTTAGCCTGACGGCAAGAGGACTTTGCTCAGTCAATCACTGAGGATATTTTACGTCAGCATTGTGGTCGGTGCAAGCCGGATGCGGAATTCATATCACCCCGCTATCGCTGGTATTCGAAGTCGATGCACCTCATTGGGAGGCAAGCGCTTTAACCCTTGAGCCCCCACGGCTCTAAATATGTTTTCTAAAATATTCACATGAAATCAGATT
>NC_092208.1:48534307-48609754 GCF_043381705.1 Parasteatoda tepidariorum | reverse complement strand
CTGCAACCTTAAATATACCTCAAAACAACTTCGATACCTCAAAAATACCTCAAATCAACCTTAAAAATACCTTAAATTTTCGTAAGGGTTACTTTCTTGTGCTACAAACTACAATGAAGCTTTTGTGAGTTTGTGACTGGTTTCTTGAAACCACCTTCAACCCATTTTATCGCAATTTTTATGAAGTTAATGCCAGTAATAAAGGAAATATCAGTAAATTTGTCACATATATTAGTTTTTAGTAAATAATAATGCATTTATTTAAAGTTTTAACGACAATTTATAAAAGGAGAGTAACGTAATATAACCTCAATAATTGACGTAATCATGAGTTAGAATTCCCTTGCCGTCGAGCTAAACGTGGAAAGCTTTCATAATTCCCTTTTCTTCTGGGTTTGGTTCGAAATTATAAAGCTGCGGAGTTGAGCAGTAAACTAAGTTGATAGCTGTTAACTTAAAATTGGAGCGTTCGTTCAATGCCAATTATAAAAAATCATTAAGCTGACATTAGCATGCGATATTACTATATAAAATAAAATTAGGAGGTAAAATATATACTCGCCGTTTTAAAGTTTATTTTAAACTGGCAACACCAAGTTTTGTAATTTAAATTATATATATTTTTAATTCCAAATATATCAATTTTAGCTTTTAAAACTGCTCCTGATTAGAGAGAAAAACCATTAAAGGTACCGTATTTAATTAATTTTCAATTAGAAATATCTTCAAGATTTTAAATAATTCATATAAAATTCATTCAAATCTAAAATAAATTAAATTCAAATGTTCTACTTTTATGTATTAACAGAATTTTAATTACATATATGTACAATGCGCAAGAGAAAAGAAAAAAGTGAGAACTCTCAATAACTTTCAATTTAATACTTTTCGCGCACTAAAACTCAATTTTAATGGTTCGCTAATGGATATGCTAATTAATTAATGATATTTTAAGTTACGAAATCAGACGCAAAAAGGTACTTTTTCGGAACAAACATTCCTTTATTTTCATAGGACTTGTATCCTTGACTTTCAAAGTATGATCGGTATCCGTAATAGATTCTCAACAATATGGCCTGGAGAACTGTCGAGAGTTTGGATTTCTCAATGTTAATTTCATTTCTCACGTATTTCGCCACATCTCGAGAATTTTTTTAATAATTCGCAAAATTTTGACACACAATTATGAAATTCGTTTATTCAAAAGTAATTCCATGCCAAAAAAAAAAGTTTTTAATAATTATTTATCATTTCTTAATAATTTCATTTCATAAAAGTGAGAAATGTTTAAACTGCAAATTTTTATATAATTTTAAGGAATGTAATTCTAAATGGAAAAAATACTAAACTGTAACGTAATTGATCGAATAGTTTGAATTATATTTAAAATTTGATTTCACATGAACTATTTGACCGATTTCGCTTAAATTTTGTATTTAGCTATTTAAAATTACACTCAAAAATCCACGTCCGCATAGAATAAGTTATGTTTGTTCAAAGGAAAGTACATTTTTCTTTCTGATTTCGTAACTTAAAATATCTAGCAAATCTGAACAAGTTAATTAGTGTTAAGATTAGTCCCCATCGAACCAATATATAAATAATCAACTTTTCCATGGCTGAAAAAATTGAAATACACTTAAAAATTTTCAAAAACTTACTTAAAACATTTTATTTTGATTCATTTTAAGCATTTAGATAGATATTTCCTTTTTTAAATCTTTTTATAGTATGACTAATTCATTTGCCAAATTTCACTGCAGGATTCAGCGCTATAAAAGAAAAAGAAAAATCCATAATAAACTTTCCAATTTCTTTCTCACTTAGATCTTATCTGATAATGAATGAGTTATTTTTTTGTTTTGTTTTTTATTTCCTGTGTGTTTAAAAAGGTAAGTGTGGAAAGAAGGTTATACTTCAAAAGATCTATTTTTATTTTTTCATTTGAAGAGTTATTAGTACACGCAGTTAAAATAAGCCTTTTACAAATGTAAGAAAATAATTTATTTTTAAATAAATGGGCAAATCTGCGCAAATATTGATTGAAGTAATTTAACCAATAATACGCATCGATTAAAAAAATTTTGTGAAAAACAAATTTTTCGAAAAATGATAACTGGAAATAAATTTCCTATTTCTTTAGAAAAGAAAAAGTATATTATCAACAATTAATTTAAACTCGCTCACGTTTATCAACCCTTAAATATTTCTATGCAATTTCAAGTGTTCGCTTTTCAATCCAAGCTAGCATGTTAAATTCATTCAAAATGCATTTTTGTATTTCTAACTATATATAAAAATCTAATGATGGTGTCNATACAGGGTAACAAAAAAATATAGGGATCATTTTTGAATGTTTATATTTCCAAAATTTGTTACATAAATTCAGCGATGTTTCTCAATATGTCGACCTCCGGCATAATAGATTTGTCTACAACGCTTCGGCCAGGATTTTAAAGCCCGCAAAATGATTTCCTGGGGAATTTTCTTCACCTCTTCTCTAATAGCTCTTTGAAGGCCTCTCAATGTAGAAATTCTTCTGTTATTCAGTTTGTTTTTCAGATGTCCCCATAGGAAATAGTCGCATAGTGCAGCATCAGGACTGTTTGGAATCCATTGTTCTGGTCTCAGGAATTGCACTTGCTGATCTGTTAGGAATTTCTGGGTGACCTTAGATGCATGCGATGGGGCAGAGTCCTGATGGAACACAGCATCACCATTAGGGTATAATCTGCAGTAATCATCCTTAAGAAAGTGTTTTAATATCTTCTGTATATAATACTCAGAATTTATTTCGGCTGGTTCATATTAATAAAAGTCTATTTCCTTAAAAATATTTACGTATCCTAAATTTAAAGGTAATACCCGTAATATTTATTTTTCTTACTTTACTCAGCTATAATTACGCTTTTGACTTCGATTGTTTTTTAAATTATGAATTTAACAATAAGAGTTATTTCTTTATTGTGCATGTTCGTTCCAAAAAATATTGCCAACACTTTTCCATGAAATAACCAACGGAGTTCCATGTGCAAAAGTAATGTTTTATGTAAACCATACTTTTGCAGAATAAATTGTGAACATGACTTATACGAAATATAATATTTTATTTAATTCATAAAATATTTATTTATATTTATTTTTACAAGCATAATGCTTTTAAGAATTTGATATTTCGTGAAAATCAACATTTTAATAAAATTTTGGACTTTGATTAAACAAATAGAAATCACTTGCGGAACTCCTATACAAATTCCAAGGAACCCTAGTCCCAGGGATTTCTCGGAACACAGGTTGAAGCTTGAAGCTGGTAGTAGTACCCAAATAAACGTCTTTAAATTTGCTTATTTTTGCTAAATTCATTTTTTACATCATTTTTACTCCCATCAAAAGAGAATCCTTTTTTTCCAGAAGAATCTCACTGATAGCCATTTTCTATTTATTCTTAGAAATTGTAAGTTTGGCTGTTCTTGCCACTTTTTATTCTATTGCATAATTTTCGACTAATATTCTTCGAAAGAAGAATTACGTCTTTGTAGTTTTTCATTCTCTAGAAATGTATCAACCAAGCGAGGAACACATAGAGCAGGCGAAGTTGGACGAGACAGATGAGAGATTATCGGAGATCCACAACAACATCCATCATATTGAAAGAAGAATAAGACTAGCTGGTAAATCTCTAATTTAAAGGGCTCGAAAAAACTCAGAAATTTTACGACTTGACCCCGAGGACGGCTTGTTCAAAAATGTACCCGTCCACCTTTGAAACTAACCCGTAGCTTCTAAATAAATAAAAATATAGATTTCTCTTATTTGTTACAAACATTTACATAAATTGCACCATGAATTAGTAGTTAGTAGGATTACAAATACTGGAATTACCTTATACAGTAATAAAAGAAATACTAGGTCACTAATAGTAACCTAGTATTTCTAGTGACGAAGGAATTAATGGGATTTCTAGATTAGAGGGTCATTTTAGAAGTGAGGCGCTAGACACTTGTAAGATAACAAAAATTGAAAATGTATCACAAACATTAACGGGAAAATGGCCATCCGCGCGAACGTCGGATTCAAGAAATTCGTTGTCCGCGGGGAATTTTTGACCGCCGTGGACGGGCGGTTTTTTCGAGCCCTGAATTTATTTATTTATTTACAATCTGTCTACACACTGTAACACATTGAAATCGTCTGCCAATCTTTTCTCAATAAAACCAGGTTGGCACGGATCATTTTTGAAGCTGGTTTGAATTGAATAACGGCTACCTGTTTTTGTTCTGTTCATCTGAGAACTAGAATTTAGCATGATAGTGCAGTGTGTCTACCACTACAAAAATACAATTCCAATTCACTAGTATGATATAAGACATGTTAACTCGATTCTATGATGAGGTACCTTTTCATAGATGAAGGTTGACATGGTCGATAACTAATCTCATCACAGTCGTGACCTTCCGGCGTGATATGAACACACCTACTTTGACAGAAACCCTAACTTCGATCTGAACACGCCCACTTCGATGAATTCCACCACATTGAAAAGTTGACTTGCTACTCGTGACTGTGGCATTATCTACCTCCTCATGCTGTTGCTACTCAGTCTCGATCACACACAACGTCCGCCTGAATACACTCGACTGCTAACGGCAACACAGGAGCAACCACGACAGTGAGCTTAATACAACTCTCACGATCAGCATTTTAAAGGTACGGTGATATTAATACAGCTCTCCCGGCTTCTCACAAAACAGCAATGAATCAACTAGTGGAATCTATTCATCGAATTCTAAGCTAAAATTCAGCTAAAATTCAGGTGGGGGAGTACTGTAGTGGTTCTGCCGCTACAGTACTCCCCCAAACAGTTCCAATTCACTAGTACATAAGACATGTTAACTCGATTCTATGATGAGGTACTTTTTCATAGATGAAGGTTGACATGGTCGATAATTACTATCCCCACAATAGTAACTGGATAGTGAAAGGGATCGACATTATATATATACACTGGTGGGCAATTGCAAAGGACCAAACACATAGGATAACCCGAAACATTTGAGAATAACTCAAGAAACTCAGTTAAACTTTTACATGAAAGTACATCAAACTAATGATAAAAAAGATGTTAAAAAAAGTTTGAGTTCCAAAGCAACCCCGTTCCCTCGCTCACTTAACTTTTCTTTAAGCTCTCGTACTCATCGCTTTTTGTCATTTAACTTTGATTAGATAACTATTGTTTCATGGTTATTTGTAACCATATTTCGGAATATTATGATTCATTCGGAATCATTTAATGAACTGTTTTTTGTTATTGTATTTCTTACAGTAAAAATTGCTATTGTTTATGAGCTATTTCCTTCAGTTATTATTTATTTCCTATGGATAATAACTTATTAAGGTAAGTTAGACCCTCCAGTTGGGCACGGCAGCAAAATAACCCAAAAATGATATAGCAAAATGGTTCCAGTGGAGCATATAATGTGGGGTATGACCACCCTTAACGACCAGGCAAGTTTTACAACGACTTTTAACGAGATTGTACATTTGGTTTTGGGGTAATAAACACAACTCCATTAAGATAAATTTTTGGAATGGGAAACGTTTAGGGTGTGATGGTGAGATGATGCAAAAGCCTTGTAAAGAGCATCAGACGTGATCTCTGTGAGATTAAGGTCTAGAGAACTGGTTGGCCACGTTATTACATGAATATCTTTGGCTTCAAGGTACTTCGTGTTGTAAACATTCCTTGTCTACCATGTATTTTAAAATACACTAGTAGATTTTTATTTATATTGAACTCGAATCACCTGAACCTCATCTTTGGCGTTACAATTAATAGATTTTTCTTTTCATATTTCACTAATGCATATTCTTATTCGATCCAAATCATAGTTCGAAGACTTTGAGAGCTCGCAAGCACCAGTTGAAAGAAATCGTCGAATTAGTAGAATTTTTGTTTTGTAACTGCTTTGAATTAGCATTAACAATGACATCTTACATTGCACTTACATTGCATTGCATTAGCACTAACATTGACATCGCGTCGCGAATATTAAATTTCAATGTTGCCTAACTGTTGGTTGACCATTTTTTATGCCGCAGTGTCACAACTAACAGAAAATGCGAACTGAGTTTCAAAACCTAGACAGAACTGCTTATTAAGGGAATTATACATTCTCAACTGAAAATGAATTATCAGTTTTTAAAAAAATTAAATAAAATGAAATGAAATATCATAAATCGTGCTTAACTCGATCATATTTATTTCCGTATTATATAATTCGACTTTTATCTCCGACGAATCGGTAAGTGCTGCCTTCGGCCGCAGACGCCGAGCTTGAGAATCTATGCTCACTGTGAGACACAATCTTCTCTGAGCTCTGTTTTGATTAATTATGCTTGTTACATTACAAAAATAAATATATAGATTTTTTTTTTAAGTTTAAGGAAAATGGTTGATTTTTCCCCCCTTCTATTTGGAGGCATAAAATTATAATCGGATTGACAAAAAATTAGATGGGATCGAATGAGGAGCATCACATCACCCTCTAAGTTAAGTGCGCTCCCACTAATGCCCGATTTCGATTGCCATAGAATCAGGCACAATGGATATTGTCATTTTAACCCCTTGACATACCATTTCTTGTTACAGAAATGATCTTTGATTGCACTGTAAACAGCAACTCGCGACGGAATAATTCGCTGACAGAGATGCCAACTGCTCCGGACACGCCAAAATAATTTTTAAAAAAACAGTGAATAACTACAAACTATATTTTAGAAATATTTGACTATTTTTGCTTGCTTTTTAAAAGGTATAGCATGACATAACTACTATAAAATGGTGTATTATATAAAACTATTAATTATTTAGAAATAGTGGTGGATAAAAATCTACTAAATTGAATTTAAACCAAGAATCACAATTGATAAACTACCACTTTAAAATATTTATTTGCTGTCTGGAGCAAATTGATATCTTTGTGTTGGAGACGTCTAAGACAAGTCAATTATTGTTTTGACATAAGAAACAAATTGTGTTTCCCAGACGTCTTCCTATGTCGTCTTTCAACTCACACAAAAGCCACCGATTAATTACAAAATCTGTTTGCATAGTGTATCTCTTATAGCTCTCAGTATATTGTTTTAAAGTTATTTAGAAAAGTAAAAGATATTAACTGTGTTAGAAAGACTATTTGTTATGCTCTTTTAAACCAGAAAAAAGATGTCAAACAATTTTAAATATTTCGAACATTTTATATTATGGCAATAAACTATTCGTGTAAAATATTTTTTTCATAGTTGCCAACTTATGCGCTTTTTCTGAAAGATTATTTCCAAAGTAGTTACAAAATATCTGCTTTATGGTTTGAATATTTGGATAATAAATGTGATTTAAAATGTTTTCGACCACCGCCGCGTACATATAATTTAACTATAAATGCAGTTCAAGAAAAAATAAGTTTCGGAAAAATTAAACAATGTTAATTTCTGTCCCTCTATTATAGAAAATATTTTCCCCGAAAAATTTAACATATCAACACTATGATTTAACATAATATTTTTTGGCATAGCAGCCTTCCAGTACGTCTTTTTTTAATAATATTAAATTTTGGGTGTTACCATTGCTAGTGACTATTGTTTGTATGTTGTAGATTCAGAGAAAAAAGTTGATGTAGAAGCCTGCAATGTGGAGATGAAGAAAAATGATCTAGAAATAAAACAGCTCATGATGCAAGTCAAAGAACTGGAAGTTAAACTTATACGATCTCAGAAAGTAAGCATCTTGACGACTGGTGTTTTGTGAACCAATTTTCGTTATTCCATATTCCCTGTCCTTGCTTAAGAAGACTATAGTACAGATTCAGTGAGGAATACATAAATAAAACTTGCACTAAATACAGATTCAAGTTTTATCATTATTATCATTTTATTTAAATTTATAAGTGTTTGAGGCTGAAACATCATCGTGTCTAAACCATAGATCACAGTAAATGAGTTCGCATATCTGAAGGCTTGAACTTTTGCGAACTGATGTGCTGCTAACTCTAGCCACAGTAATAAAGCACCGAGCTGTCATTGCGTAGATCCTATCGGCTTGAAGCCTGTCCAGCTTCATACTGACATGTTGCTAACTCTAGCCACAGTAATTAAAGCACTGAGCTGTTATTGCGTTGGTCCTATTGGCTTAAGGCCTGTCCAGCTTCATATAGCTGTATCAGCTTATCTGGGAAGTAAAGGCTGCGCAGTACCTTAACCTCTATGACCCCTGAGACAACAGTTGGAAACTGTTTTTTTTTTCCCTATGGATTACTGATAACATGTGAAAAAAGTCAACGTGAAACCAGGGAACTCATTTCTGCAAACAAAATTCTATGATCCTACTCCAATAAATTAGCATAAATTCGGGAAATTAACAATTCAAAACAGGGCTTGGAATCAGCTTGAATTTGGTGCCGATTAAAAGCTTTATCATACTTATAATGGCAACAATCGGGGAAAAATATTCTAACCCACTAATCACCAACAATCCAAAGTTATAAAAAGGTAATCAAACTAATAATTTGAAGAATCTTTATAATTTTATTAAACTGAACGACCCAATTCTGAGTCTACCAATATTCAACTCCGTAGCCTTATAATTTTGAACCCAATAAAGAAGACAAGGGATTTCTTGGATCAAGCATTGGGAAAAATTTGTCTTCGTGGAGGAATTTTTGATAAAACTACCCCACAATTGCATTACATGGAGAGGAAAATCCACGAAAACCATCCACGATTAGCCTGACGGCAAGAGGACTTTGCTCAGTCCATCACTGAGGATATTTTATGTCAGCATTGTAGTCGGTGCAAGCCAGGTGCGGAATTCAATCACCCCGCTATCGCTGGTATTCGAAGCCGATTCACCTCATTGGGAGGCGAGCCCTTTGACCCCTTAGCCCCCACGGCTTTAAATATGCTTTCTAAAATATTCACATGAAACCAGATTGAATAACATTCGAAGTAAGTAATTTATTGTTATACATGTTCTCTTAATATCGGATGTATTTTTTATATATAAATATAATAAACAAGCTTTCATCTCATTAGGCTGACGAAAATGTAATAGCTAAAGAATGTCGAGAAAGATCAAAAGAACTTGGAAACTTTAAAGGAAAATCAGCTAAGGTAACACGCTTTTGTTTTTACATCTTTTTCCGTTTGTTTCCTTTTTTCCCAAATCTGTAACCACAATACAATCCCTCCAAAATCAGTGAATAAAGTTTGAACCATAAGAGTAAAATAATTTAAACCCCGTTACAAGAGACATTTTATTTATTTATTTATCGCTTAAAAGTTTTAACAAATGAAAATACGAAGAATAATTCGAACTCATTCAAATTGCATATGAAAAAGAAGAGCTTGAGGACAACATAGTAATAAGAAGCACTTTTTTCCAATTGTTATATTTATACATCAAATTATTCCTCGGCAATGTTTCAAGATTCTAGAACTTCAACTAGGCAATAATACAACAGGCAAAAACAATTTATTACTTATGTGGAAATCATCGTATTTTTCTTTAATTTTTGAAAATGATGCTTTTTATTATACTGAACCGAGCACCACAATTTCACATATTGTTAAATAAATGATATTCCTTCTTCATTTGAATTTTTTTTAAATTATAAACCAGGATCTTTTAGGAAATAAAAAAAGCAAAACTAGTAATTTTCCATATTAAATATAAGAAAATGATGCTCACAACTTTCTGGATCAATATTAAGAGGGTTGTAAATTAAATAGTGGCAACTTAACCTTGAAACTCACAGAAGGGCGGGCATGCGTAAATAGGGTATGGGTGGGGGGAGGTGGCACTGTTGTCGATGTGTAGAGTGCAAAAAAAAGTCGATTTGCTTAGAAGGGTAGTTGTTGCGTGGCGTTAANCAACCCCCGAAAATTGCTACGCAATCTTATATGGTTTGCTTCGCAAACCAAGCTCGCTTCGCTCGCTACTAACTTAGGTACATTGCAAATGCACAAAATTCTAAGAATTCGAAACGATCATTCAAATCCATATAACAACTTATTTTTTAAAAAAAATTACGTCTTTTTAGTAAATACTAAGTCATTAAAATAAATTTGAATTCAAATAAATGGCATGTAATTCGTTAAGAATTCATTAGAAATGTGCTATAGTGTATAATCTTAAGATAAAATTTCTAAAACTGTTATCTCTTTAAGAAGGTTAAAATTTTGGCTATAATTAAGTCTATTAAAAAATGAAATAAGTGAATTGCAATGGAAAAACCTGCATAAACAAATAAATTCTAGTAAAACAAATAAATTCGTGATATAAATCAAAAATCGCCAAATAAATTCGTAATATATAAATTCGTGAAAAAAAGCGCTTCCGACAAAATACTAAAATAGAGATCTATCGACAAAGACTACTCACTTCTGCCTAGCTTATGCTCTCTCTGGTTATTTCAGTTTCTGTATTTAAAAGAGCTATATGTTGAGCCACCTCAGCTAGATTTGGCATGTGACATTTTTAGCGGTAATCATTTCTTGATTTTAAAGCTTTGCCATTCGGGGAGTTGTAATGAGGCTTTTTTTGTCGCCGTGTAAGAGAAATATATATATAGATTTTATCGTTTGAGTTTTAACAAATGAAAATATGAAGAATTATTCAGACGCACCTCAAAGTGCATATGAAATTGAAGATCTTGAGGACAACGTAGTAATAAGGCGCACTTTTGTGATATTTATACATCAAATTATTCCTCGGTAAAGTTTCAAGATAGATAGATTCTAGAATTTTAACTAGGCCATAGCACAACAAGCGAAAACAATTTGTTACTTATATGGAAATCGTGGTATTTTTCTCTAATTTTTGAAAATGATGTTTTTTATTATACTGAACCGAGAACCACAATTTCGCACATTTTTCAATAAATGATATTCCTTTTTGATATGATTTTTTTATTATTTTAAACATGGATCTTTTAGGAATTAAAAAAAAAAGCAAAACTAAAAATTTTCCATAATAAATATTAGAAAATGATGCTCACAACTTTCTGGATCAATATTATATCAAAACATACCTTTTGACCAATGTTAATATCCCAACTATTAATGAAGAAGTTGTAAAACGAAGATATAAATGGCATCGTAGCATATTAAGAACAAATAAATTCTATCTTGGAGAAAAAGCATCGAAGCCTTATGTAGCAGTTTGATCTGATGATAGATAGGTGGATACTAAACCTGGACTTTAGCTCAAAGGATGGAGCGTTCACTGGAGTTAACCAGATTCTAATCCTAGCAGTGGTGGCTGATACGAATTCTTCTCCAGACTCGCACCGATCACAGTGCTGTCGTAAAATATCCTCAGTGGTAGACGGATCCTACGCTAGAATCCCCTTGCCATAACGCTGACCGTGGGAGATTTTCCTTTTTTTCTCTTCCATGTACATCAAATGAGGGTTAGTTCTATTAAAAAATCCTCCATGAAGGCAAATTTGTCTCAATTTTTGATCCAGAAGTTCCCTTGTCCTCCGGATTGGGTTCAAAATTACATATGGCTATGGAGTTGAACATTTTGGAAGTCGTAAACTCAAAATTGGGTCAGCTATTCCAACGATGGTTACAAAATAAAATAAAAACCTTTATTTTAAGTTGATTGAAAGTATTTAGTAACTTAGATAAGCTGTATAATACTTTTGTTCGTACTGAAATTTTACTTCTGTTTAGCTTACTTATTGCATCAGTAACCATAATCATTTTATGCAACATCAGATCACAGTGCGAAAATTTTCTATGAAAAGCACAGTTTTAAAAATTAACCATACTATTTAAAAATATAGTAAAATGTTCTTACCAGTTAAAAGTTTTGAACAGCTTCGAATTTCTCAAGCCGCGATGACGCAGGGGATAGAGCGTTCGCCTTCCAATGCGGCGAACCGGGTTCGAATTTCAGTCGATACGAATTCCGCATCCGGCTTGCACCGACCACAGTGCTGACGTGAAATATCCTCAGTGGTAGATAGATCATGCATTAGAGTCCCTTTGCCATCAGGCTAGCCGTAGGACGTTCGCGTGGTCTTCTTCTCCATGTTCGCAAATACGGGTTAGTTCCATCAAAAAGTCCTCCACGAAGGCAAATTTCTCCCAACACTTGATCCAGGAGTTCCCTTGTCTTCTAGATTGGGTCCAAAATTACAAGACTACGGAGTTGAACATTAGTAATCGTAAACTCAAAAAATTGGATCGGCTGTTCACCGACGGTTATAAGAAATTAAAAAAAAGGGCACTTTAATTTTTTAATTAATTGGTAAATCATTTCGCGTCATCACTTAATTCTTTATTCTAGGAGGCAATTAATCTAGCTGATGCTGATGTTTTGGAATTGGATAAAAAATGTAAGGCAACCGGGCACGAACTGGAGCTTTTGAAACTTGCTTTTATGAGCAGCGAGAAGCAATTAATAGATATGGAAACAAAATGCAATGAAAATTTCGAAAATGACCCAACTGAGTTTGACAGTTTACAGGTGTGTATATGAAATGTTAACAGTGTTGCTTGTTGAAATTTTTTCTCATTATGATTCCCTTTCCCTAAATTTTACTAATACAATTCCAACGGTAAAATCTTCTACTTTTGAAGTGATGCAAAAGAAAAATATTAATACATAAATAAATATTAACGAAAAATAAGAAGCTGCTTTTCAATAGTATTGCGTTATTAAGAAAATAATTTCGGTCATATGCGGAATTATGTCAAATGCATAAACGATGTAAAAAGGTATATCAACAAGGGGATATTATCTTTGTAACCATGGTCCCAAAGTATATGATTGCTCTGTTTTTTATTTTTCTAGTTTCTAATTCTTTAATTCCATTGCTTTGAGTTCCATAATAATTGATCTAGGTTCTTGTGATATTAATCTTTACAAACAGAATGTGCAATGCATCAAAATATCCTCAAATGTACATATAAAGCATATCAAATATACTTTCCAAATCCAAAAAATGTAAGAATAAAAAATTACATAAAAACAATAACTCCAAATTGTTTGGGAGAGGCAAATATTTATTAATTCCTTCGAATTATTTCTTTTGTGACTTACTAATGTCTGTTATGCAATATTTTCTCTCCTTTTTTTGTTTCAGAGAATAAGAGAACTTGAGAATGAACAGCAAAAATTTAACAGGGATATTCTTGAGTGTGAGGTAGCACAGAACAAATACAAAACGATGAAAGAGCAGTTACAAACGGTAAATAATGATTGACACTTGTGAATTTAAATTATAGCTTTTAGATTATTTTTACAATATTTTTAATGGCTAAAGTAAAAATGAATTGCAATAAATAAAAACAATTTCATTTATTTATCAAAGGAACTAGGAAATAAAAGTGAGCAAAATTATAATATTAGTTTTGAAAGCTTAGTAGCTATACATAACTACAAAAAAAAATCGTTACAAATAATTATAATATATTCTATAAAATCCATTATTAGACAGATTAACACTGTTGAGGATTTAAAATTGGCGTGAAAACTTCATAAAACTGTCCATTTTTAATTGCCTGATGAGGAGAAGCTCGTTCTTCCCAAAACACGCAACTTTATTTTTCTATGTATAATGATTTAAGAAATCTTATTAAATACTTACATTCTTAACAAGATTTTTTTTTTTAAATATTCCTTTCAAAGTAGCTAGAGGAATGCAATTGAATGTTTTAAAGACAATGTAGAGTTAAAATTAAGCCCCTCTCGCAACAGTCAGTTCTCACGGAGGTTAAGGGTCCATGTTTTCGTGACCAACGACATGATGATGGCAGTACAGTCAGAACCACGCACCAACTCCCCAGATTAGCTAGTACCCATTTATCTAAATTTTGTTAAAGGATAATAATGCTTTTACATTGCCCAGCTGATGACTGACTGATTTCAAAATATAGAATCTCGGAAACAAAAAAGCGATCGAAAAATGAAACAACCGTTACGTTGTTTGTGAAAACTGCAAAAATTTTAAACAGAGATTTCGGAATTTGGTAATAAATATTGCCGACAAATGGCGCAGCAAACCATTGACGACCAGGTTCTAGCGTTAAAATTTTAAAGGAGTAATTAGTCGATCAGGATAAGGAGGTTTAAGCCGTATGGTATACAGGAGGTCGTACCCGTCGTAGAGAATTAGTAGGTTTAATGTATTTTGTTGAATAACATATGTATCAGGTACTGGAATTTCACAGTTTGATTACAGTTTTACGACCTTTGAGCTTGCACAGCGTACCGCGCCATCTATTGGTAACCTTTGTAACTAAGTTCCAGAATTTCTCTATAAAAACATTGGTTTTCATTAAAGACATACCGTTTGTTCCCCATCTCTATTNATATTTAATGTTCCTTCAAACATAAAAAGAGTCCTACAAAAAATTTTGATAAAGTTGCGGCCCGCCATTTGATTTGTGTTTTTAGTTGTGGCCCCCGACCTCATGCAAGTTGGAAACCCCTGAGCTAGAGGAATGCAATTGAATGTTTTAAAGACAATGTAAAGTTAAAATTAAGCCCCTCTCGCAACAACCAGTTGTCACGGAGGTTAAGAGTCCATGTTTTCGTGACCAACGACATGATCAACGACAGTCAGAACCACGCACCAACTCCCCAGATTAGCTAGTACCCATTTATCTAAATTTTGTTAAAGGATAATAACGCTTTTACATTGCCCAGCTGATGACTGACTGACTTCAAAATATAGAATCTCGAAAGAAAAAAAATGATCGAAAAATGAAACAAACGTTACGTTGATTGTGAAAGTTGCAAAAATTTTAAACAGAGATTTCGGAATTTGGTAATAAATGTTGCCGACAGACAGCAAGCCATTGACGACCAGGAGCTATCAGTTCTAGCGTTAAAATTTTAAAGGAGTAATTAGTCGAACAGGATAAGGAGGTTTAAGCCGTATGTGATACAGTAGGTCGTACCCGTCGTACAGGATTAGGAGGTTTAATGTATTTTGTTGAATAACATGTGTATCAGCTACTGGAATTTCACAGTTTGATTACAGTTTTACGACCTTTGTATTATTAAGAAACTTGTACAGCGTACCGCGCCATCTATTGGTAACCTTTGTAACTAAGTTCCAGAATTTCTCTGTAATACCGTTTGCTCCCCTCCTCTATTATCCTTTGTTTTCATAATTTTCAATTTCGAAATCAGTCAGTCATTCGCAAGACACCTTGTAAATGATGACTTAAAGAAATGTCAATAAGAACTTTACAAAGTTTCAAATAAATATTTTATATATATTTTACCAAAATATATATTTTATTTTAATTCCACTTTTATTCCATTTTTTTTTTCCTAAAGAAAAA
Organism: Parasteatoda tepidariorum; assembly: GCF_043381705.1. NCBI lineage: Eukaryota > Metazoa > Arthropoda > Arachnida > Araneae > Theridiidae > Parasteatoda > Parasteatoda tepidariorum. The sequence goes on along the minus strand of NC_092208.1, from coordinate 48,594,394 downwards.
AAAAATGACTCAAGGCAATGCTGAAATTAATATAATTTTTAGCACTATCTAAAAATTTATGGCTTCAAATCGATAGTAATACTAGTATAATTCACACTGAAGCGTTAGAAATTTTTTTTTTTTTAGTTTTTGTGCTCTGCGTCGAACCATACTAAAGTACGTTTCGATTCAGAGCTTTTAACATTTTTAATCTAAAGCCTCTTTATAACCTTTGAAACTTATAACGATATTAAAAAATATCGATGTTACATGACTCATCAACCAACATGCTTTAAAATTCAAATTTCCCAACAATTTTATGCATTCCTTCCGTAGAATCAACTCTCTTATCCAGTACTTCTGCTGAATGTTGAAAGAGAATACGAGTCTCAACAAGAAGACGCTAGTCTTTTAGATATAAGAGGAATCGAAAATCCTGAGACACTAACATCAAAAGGAATTGGCAACGGAGATTTTGGAATGAAAGAAACGACTCATGAAGATAAAGTAATAAAAAAAAATCCTTCTTATCGAGAAAAAAAAATATCCTTATCTAACAAAATCGTTACAATATTATAATTATCTCATTTCGTAGAAAAAGATAAAAAAATAAATAAATTAAAAATTATTCAAGGAAGAGAAATACATTAGCAAAGAGTAAAACAAAAAAAGTTGAAAAATTTATATAAAAATATAAATAAAATTATAAATGGTATAATTAATAAATGAAAAACACTACAAAGTATATTATTAAAATTGGCTTTTGTATTTCTCATCCCACCCTCTCCGATAACGATTCACCATATTTTTGATGACGTTTTACATTTTCCCTCTTTAATATAATGATTTGTAATCGTTTAATGCGTACAAAGTTAATGACGATGTATTGAGTTTTGATGAAAATTCTAAAAATAAAAGTGAAAGGTGGTTGTTTTTGAACATACCGTATTTGTAATATGAGCAACACCTAAAATCCACAGTTTCCTCCACTCAAACAAATACCTCATAAACTAATTTATGCATCTTTTTAAATAACTTTACAATAACGTGCATTCTTGTGCATAAAATTCTAACTAATTTATTTCCATATTATTTTCTTCAAATTCTTTTACCTTTATTTAAGGAAGAAAAAAAAGATGATGTTCGTGGATTCCCTTATCACAAATTAAAGGCTTTTAAACATATTAACAATAACTGATTGCCGATTGATTCGCATCCATCGTCCCACCGATACATTTACAGGTTGGCTACTAAATACTTTATCACTCCAAAAAATAGGAATTAATTTTAATCATTCTGTTAAACAATTGCTCTTTTTGTATTCCTGTGAGTGGAACTTTCTTTTGATTAAAGCAATATATTTAGAATCAGTTTAAAGATGGAATCGAAAAGGTTGATGGTTAAACAGCTTTTCAATCGCGTATTTTCTGATGGTAGAATCTTTAAGCAATTAAAATCGCTTGCGTATAATAGAATATTAATATATATAGAACTGTAAATCGATTATTAATAGCTGTAAAGATCAACCCTGCCTGAAACTAATGAAGTAAATGGAAAAATAGTTGAAAATACTAAAGCCTTAATCGCTATCCTAGCCGAAAAACTTTTTCTCTCACTGGTTATTATAATATTTTCAATGCATGTTTATTTTTAGTTGAATTAAAATGATGAATTGAGACCAGAACAATTACTGTTAAATTACTTTCACTTGTTACGTTTTTATTTGTTTGTTTTCATTACTGTGTCTCAAACATTACTTTTATTTGTTACAGAAATCAATACCGTTTAATATTAAAATAGATCAACCGGAAACATTTGCAGCTTCTGAACAAGAAATGGAACTACGAGAAATGCAAGAGAGTTTCGATAGAATTAAAGAAGTGACGCATGCATCTGGCATACAAGCAAGTCGAAACTTATTTAATTTGATCAGTTTTCGTACTGTATGTGTTTAATCAAACAATCACAGCAGCACGTAGTTAATTTTATTTTTGCCCTCATTAATTATCGCTAGTTTAGTGTAATCCAAATAAAAATAAAAAATGCAACCATTAAATATGAAAAGGAAGAAACTATCCCCTCCAAAAAAAGTTTCTGTAAAACGGAATTTATTTCTAAAAAACAACGATTATTGCAATTTTCAACTCATTATAATTAAAGAGGCGTTCGATTTGATTATGAAAAATGCACAACTAGATAAATTTAAATCGGTTGAAATAAAATTACAATAATTTTGAATCTATATTATTGTTTTTTCTTAAAAAAATTACTTAACTCATTTTTTCAAATATTTTTTGTGATTTTTTTCTTGGAAATAGCACTGAAGAAATAGAACCCCACTGACCATTTTTTTATAACTTCAGAAAAGTAAAATAAAGAATAAAATAAATAAAAACTTAACTTTTTAAAAGCATACTCATGCAAAGAGGGTATAGTGCATTCATTAGTTTTAATACCACTAAGTTCATTTCTTTATTTATTAATATTTTTTTTAAAAAAAAGAAGATCAAACACAGATATTTGGTTTTATTTTATTTCATAATCGTCGTTGAACAGCCGACCCAATTTTATGGGTTTACGACTACCAATGTTCAACTCCATGTAATTTTGAAACCAATCCAGAAGATAAGGGAACTCCTGGATCGAGTATTGGAAAAAATTTGCCTTCGTGGAGGACTTTTTGATGGAGCTAACACGCATTTGCGTTACATGGAGAGGGAGGCCACGAGAACCTCCCACGGTTAGCCTGACGGCAAGGGGACTCTAACCCACGATCCGTCTACCACTGAGGATATTTCACCTCAGCACTGTGGACGGTGCAAGCCGGAAGATATTTGGTTTTGTTATTTCTCCCTGTCCTTTTTATTCACCTCTATATTTAATTATAAATTTAATGGTTTCATTTAATAATGAAAAAATTTAAATGAGCATTTGATAATATTTTCTTCAACAGGACATTGAAAGAAGATTTTTAGTGCAAAAATCTATGCATGAAGATCTCTTTGATTTGAAACAAAGATTAGTTAAATCTCTTAATGAATTGAAAACTCAAAAGAAACACCTGGACTCCAGAATGGCAATAGTAAAAGGAGTAAACATTATTGAACCCAAAAAGTACTCGCTTTTCTTAAAAAATAAATAAATAAGATAACACTTAGATAACTAAATTTAAATCAGTGTTTTACTCTGTCATCAATCATTTGACTCATAAACACCAAAAGTGCTTATTTTTAAACTTTCTTCATTAAAAAAAACTATCAGCACAGCTTTAGAAAAACTATCTTCATTTAAAAACTGCTTATTTTCATATTTTCTTTATTTTCATAAAAATTATTAGCATAGCTTAAGGAAAACACTCTTCGATGCTATTTTTGAAGTATATGGCAAAGTTTATGGCGAAGTTTTGAGTGCTATATCGGTGCTATTTTGAAGATGAGTGCTATTTTTTATTAAGTTCCATACATAAGTGTTAAATTAACAGGGGTCTTTTCAGGCATTTTGTGACAGGTCCTATTTTTGTAAAATTGTGAAAAAACTATTCATAACTTGTGAATATAAAATAAGCGTAAGTCACATTCTTTCAACCAGGGTCCTGCATTTGGGAATTTGTGCAAATAGGGTCGTGTTATTGCAAAAATTGCTAAATACCTCTTTAAGAAGTTTTTAAATTGCAAATAAATGCAAGATTCTGCTCAACAATTGCTGCTACTAAATTAGAGATGCAACATACAAATATTTGGTATTTAGCTTATACTGCTCAACACAGAATATTCATTTCGGACAAATAATAGAAACAATATCACTCACATTTTTAATAATTTCAATTAACATATTTTAAATAACACAACTTAGTAATGTATCACTTTTAATGTGTTACGCATTAAGTAAACTTAAACAATTCTTAAATTTATAATANCCGTCCCCCCCCCCCCCCCTGCATGAAGGGTTTATTCGGTTAACAAAACAATAATGAAGATATACAAATTTGTGAAGAGTCCGGTTAAAAGATAAATTATTTTGTGAAAGGTCCGCTTTTATGAAAACATATTTTGTGAAGGGTCCGTTAATGGACCCAAATTTCTTCTAAACGGATCCCTGATTAAACATTAGAAATTTTCGAAATGTGAAAGTGTTCGACTCATAGACTAAAAATTAAAAACGTGCTGGCTTCTATATTTTCTTTACTTGCGTAAAAGAAAATTTGATAAATATGCATATACTATTAAAAATACTCTTTTTTTAAAAATTTAAATAAAATGTCACGTTCTTATAACATCGTAACTTTGCAACAAATAGTAAAAGTAAGGAGTTTTATTAAATGTAAATTTAGTTACATACGATTCATCCATTTACTTTTAAATTATTAAGCATTATACATTTGAAAATTGATAACATGGAAAAAATTTCAGAATAGATTCTGTGCTTAGACACACTGATGAATGTATTTCAGGAGAGGACTAAAATTATAGTTCTTCTATTTAACACTTTAACTTCGCATAAAAATAAACAAATTGTTCTAGAATGAGTTTGTTAGAGATGCTGTTATCGATTACCATTTAAATAGTACCAGTTTTCAAGTGTAGATAACTTTTTTTCTTCAGAGATATGGTTGACGAGCTACAAATAACCAAAAGTAGATATGAAGAACAAGAAAAGAGACGAAGCAATGCAAAACTAGAGCTTGAAAAACTAACATCCTTATTGAATGAAATGGAATCTCAAGAACAGGTGTTATTACAAGTATTGGAGGAACACTTTCCTGAAGTAAGTTGAACTAACTAAGGATTTATGTCCTAAAAAGAAAAATGACATAGAGTTCTTAGAATTCTTATTCTAAATTTGACTAGGTATCCATCAAAGTAATTTAGTAATCAATATGATTAAAAAACTATTATGATACCAGATCATTCATCTTCATTGATATTTTAGAATTGAAATAAACAATATTTTTTCTAAAGCACTATTTAATAATATTATGCACAATATCCAAAATTTTTAAGTTCATATTTTGCATTAGTTTTTTGCTCAAAAATTTTTTTCTCTAATTTTTGTGATAGGTTACAAATTAACAGGCAAAAAGATATCAGAATAATATTTAAAAAAAAAACAAAACAAGTATAATAAAAATTTAAAAAACAACATTTGGAAAAGTACTGTTTCCAAAATATTAGAAACAGCAAACCAGGAGGATATTTTACAACTCTACAAAAGTTCTTAGAGTTTTATAGGAATGTTTTAACTCCATCTATTACTGCACATATTTCCTTGCCGAAAAAGTTCATCTATGAACTTTTTGGGAAAATGAATATTTTATTATTATTGGCAGACCATTCAAACATTAACTGATGTTTTTTTTTTTTTTTAAAGAAAAGAATACATTTAGTTAAGACATTAGAACAAAATAAGAAATAAACTTTGATTACAATCAAAAATCTTTAGCGTTTTTGCTTTTAAATAAAATCCAGCAGTTGAAAACTCAATTCGAATTCATTTGTCTAGAAATAGGAAAAGATTTATAATAAAAAATAATCTTAACCTCAAACTTTCCCACCATTCTTACTAGTATTAATATAATAAAAATAACATAGAATACAAGTATCCACATAGTTTATAAAAGAAGATAAAAGTAGAGTAGGCAAATACATACCTTACTCTTTTATGTACTATATGTAATAATTTTGGAAATTTATCTTCTGAGATAATATAATCCAATACAGAGTTCTAGTAACATTAAATCTTTTGATTGCAAAATATGATTAGTTTAAAAACAAGATTGAAATTCAGGTACAAATTTAAAATTTACTGAACAGTAAGAATCATCCCTTTGTTAATTCATAGCAAATAATAAAAATTAAATAAAAAAAAATTGCATACAAGTTTCTTTGAAAGTAGTACATATATTTTAATTTTATATGATATTTGTTTATATTTCATAATTTTAACTTCTTAAAGAAGTCAATAAAATCTGATTAAAAGCAGATATTTATGTATTTGGTTAGCATTTGTATAGTGTGGAGATATAGTTAGTGAATGGGTTTCTTTTTTTCAAATCCTATGCTATAGATAACGACCTTTACTTTATAAAGAATATAGCTAACAGTTAATTTTTAATCTCACACATAAACATAACTCCAATGTCCTTTTGAATATATTTCTGTCTTATATTTATAATTTTTCTTTAAACAGGTAAATGTTTCATTAGAAGAAAGGAATGCATCTGGAACTATCAAGAAAATAGAAAAAATACTGCAAACCAAATTAGAAGGAAGATACAAATATTAAAAAATATTTTTTAAAAAAAATTTAAAGTTAAAAAACTTTTCATGTTCAACAATTCAGATATATTTATTTTTAAATTGCCTGTTTTCTCAAAATTATTAATAACTAAGCTTTAATAAAAGTTGAATATTTTACTTCGTGGGTAATATCACTAAAAAAGTTTATAATCAAAAAAATCAGGCAATAGCTAGAAATCACAAGGTTTCACCCAAACAAACTTTCTTTAAAAAATATACACCAGATAAATAACAAATAAACAATTCTTAGTACCAAAAATAATAATAACTTAGAAAATAACCATTCCTTATATTTCTAATGCTAATTAAGCTAAATACAAAAACCTTTTATCTCCATCAAAACCTTTCTAAGTAAAAAAAGTAATGTTAATCTGTGTCTAACATGTCTTTAAAAATATTTTCGCAAAAATGTCAGGCATAGTTTGAAACAGTAAAAAAAAAAAAAAAATCAGAATGTCACTTAGCACTATTTTTCATTCATCTTTTCAATGGTGAATCATTTAAAAATCAATATTAAAAGTTGTAAAATACTTTTTATAAATCATTGAATTCTTACATTTAATCATTTTCTTAAATTTTTTTAAATTGTTTTAAGATAATAATTCAATCATAATAAGAGTATAATTTTTTTCTAACTGAAACAAAAATTTAGATATTTTGGCAGGAATGTAAATTTGATGTAATTAGTACATTTTATATCTCCAGGAATATAAATTAAACAGGACTTAAGAAATTAAATTCCAAAATTTAATCACCAAGAAAATGCATCAAAAATTAAGGAAACACTACGAGAAATAAAACTAATCAGCAATTATGCAATTGCAGATAATTTATTCAAATGATAAAATAATATAATGTCATTTAGCCAAAAGGCAAATAAATTTATTAATAAATATTTATACAAGTATCTTTGACATTAATCATATAGATTCTTCATGTAGATGGAGATTGCTTTTTCAGCAATTCTTTTTGAATTTTAGACATATCTGCTATAAGACTTTCTTCTAATTTAGAGAGACTTTCTTTTTCCCTTTTTAATGTTAGGAGACGTTCTTCCAAATTATTCATCTTATCAACAAATGAAGAAATCTGAAATATGAATTACAATGATTACATAATTATTCATCTTTTCAAAAGAAGAAATCTGAAATAAAATTTATAATTGCAACAGATTATGATTGATCAGTTTATGCTAACATTTTATGATTGCAAAAGTTTTTGAAAATTCATACAAAGGGGAAAAATAAGGAAAATCGAATATATTTCATTAGGGGATAAGCAAATGAGCTATTTAAATGTTGAAATACCTATTGCAAAGCTGCATTGATCAACAATATATTTTCACGTCATGGCTTGAGATTAGCATATATATTTTAAATCAGATGTAATTATAATATATTTTTTTCAAGGTATGTTGACATAAACAATATTATTAATTATGTTAGAGTTCAAATATAGTTGTAACTTGTACTTTAATTCTAATTGATGATTTTTGTTATCTTTCACACATCATCATGTTTAGTTTATAAGTTACCTTTTGATGTCCATCACAGTTTTAAGCATTGTGTGATGTTTATCATATCTAAATCAGTGGGTCTGAAACCTTGATTTACGTACAATAATGCCAGACTTCAGCATTTACCATGCATTTCCAGATCATACCAGGTCAATATTTTCATGCTTTTAGATAAGGTATGTGGCAGCCAAAAATTATTTTGAATTTGGTGCGTCCTAATTTATAACTAATAAGAACCGCAGGCAAAATCTGACATACCCTCATTTTTTGAACAAAATAAATTGATTCAGAATTTACTGCTTGTAATTTAATATGTTAATTGCAATATATCAACTTTGTATACATAACTATGTGGTCTATTATGTAACATTATATTTATGGGCAAGTGAAATCTCACATATGAGACTAATGCTATAAAAAAATACAGTAAGTGGCAAAGATACATCATTCAGTTCTTCAAATAAAATTAATCCTATTTACATAATAAAAGCAAGGCAAAAATTTATAAGATGTTTTTTATCTATCAAATATGCCGCATCAAAATTTAAACTGTTACTCTATCTGAAATTTTAAAATCTTAAAAAATTCAGTTATGAGAGCATAAGAAAAGCAAAAGTGCTATTTATAAAACACTTAAATTAAATGGTGAATTCCATGTTAATCTTTTTTACTTATTCTAAAAAATTACAAAAAGAAAAATTGCTTAATAGTTTTCAATCTAAATCTGGTGTTAAACACCTAAATTTGAGTTAGTAAAATAAAAACTCTAGTAAAATAGAGTAGAATAGTAAATTGAGTTAGTAAAATAGTTTCTCTGTCTAGCATAATGAAATAATGTGTGCCAGTCAACTTTAAAAATGAGACCAAAATTTATAACTTTGTTTTATCTAAGCTTATTTTCATATATATATATATNTCATTCAGTATATATATATATATAGCCTGGAATAAACAACAAACATAAAGTCAACAAACATAAAATAACATAAAATAAACATAAAGTCAACAACTATTATAGTAAAATTGTTCTTATTAAAAATAAAAAAAACAATGTTTTGGAATTCATACAAAAAATTTATTTATTGATTATAAATAAAATATAAATATATTTTAAAATAATAATTATTTTAAAAAAATAGATTTATTTGAAAAACAGATTTATTTAATAAATGATAACATCAAAATATACATACCTTTTCATAGGCTTGATCAGGACTTTCAATTGGGTTAGATCCTTTTTGATGGTTATCATCTGATTCTTTAGTACCATTCAATCCTAAAAAAAAAGATAGATATAGCATAAAAAATTAATTATACAGCTTCAAAAATGTTTGTATCAATCTTTCTTTACAAATTCCTGTATAAGATATATATCAAAATAAAATCTGGGTCAATCAAATCATTTCTCCTAATAATATCTATCCATAAATACAAAGTTGCCTCATTACCAGAAATTTCAAATCTGTTCTAAGATAACTTCTCACTTTATTTACTTAATTTTTTTTTAAATTTTAAACATCTGACATTTTGATATAAGTGTGTACAAATGGTTTTACAAAAAATACATATATATATATGTCCCACTATAAAATTTGTGTCCGCAGCATACAAAACTCAAAAATGGGTACTTATTGGTTATAGACACCTAGTAATAATGCCAGGTTCTCGTTTACACTAGCTACCAATATAAGCTTGTATATAGGATACCAGTATATGTATATAAGTAGTTTATCAAAAATGGCTTTACTTATATAACAATATAGAAATTTTTAAATAATAATAAGATGGCCAATAATAGTATGAAATGACAAATTTAAGTAAAGCTTATTAAATCCATTATAATTCAAATATTGACGTTTTTTAACAAATTACAAAAATCATTTCATAGTATGAGTTACAGGAACCAATGTTTATAGTGACAGTAAGTCTAAAAGCCATTGCAAACACACGCTCTCCATAACCATACCAAAAAAAAATATATATATATCATCTAGGCAAAACAATATTTTTAATTCAAATTTTATTTAGGAATATAACAGTTTATTTAGGATATAATCTACAGCTGTTACATAACACTAACTTTACAATCGTCAGAATTTATATGACGTAAAAAATAGAAATGATGAAGTTTTCAAAAAACCAAAAAATTAAGAGGTGAGACAATTTTCATTACTGCAAAAAATAAAATGCTAGGCACTACAGAGACTATTTCTCAAAAAACTTATTTCACAATGTTTATATGGATGGTGTTTTCGGCGCTAGGGAACGCTGCTCGCTGTATGCCATTTATACTTCCGGGTAGCTGTTTCCGGTGTTTTTTGGCTCACAACGTGATCATTGACTTTTAAGATTCTTGCAAACGTGGTATTTGAATACTTATTACAAAACTTAATCTTGCTCCTCGAAATATATGCTAACACTAACGTGGGATGGTGCACAGCTTGCAACACGAACAAACAGTAATAAACAAATGGAAAGAGGCCAAATCAAGACTGCCAAAAAAGCGAGTTATTCAAAATCTAGCAACCATGTCAGCTTTTTTAATAATATAATATCTCTAAACAACTAAAACAAATTTTCACTTCAAACTCACCAGAATTACATAATAAGATTAATGTCGTATGAAATACTGCAGATTTGAGCTCAGAAATTATCTAATTTACTTCTTTCAGTTAAAACAAAATTATCCGCTTGAAAATATCGTCTCGCAGAATAACATGTAGTAAGCAGCTGCAAACTTTCTAGCCGGAACTAGAGCAGGCATACAGCACGAGATTGTTATAGTTTACATTTCTACTGAAAACACCATCCACACTATATATATATATATAGATAGATAGATAACTTCTTTTACTAATCTGAAGTTTTATCTGTTCTGTTTACATTTTTAATGAAAATAAAAAGACAATGCAATAAATCAAATAAAAAACACACAAAGTAACAAACAGGTACTAGGCAATAAAGGTATCCACATAATGATTGGGGGACAAATTTGATAAGGACAAGGACAGCACTTTTGGAATTAGGAGGGCACAGTTACAGTAGTTGCAGAATTGTGTCATTAGTTGCTATATTAATTGCCAAGTCCAGACTGTGGTCTGCGAAAAGGTTTAAAAATATTACAATAGGGGATCAACTCAAAACGTAGAGCTCCTAGCCATACCAAAGCAAACCTGTGCATTTTTTTTTATACTTCTGCAAGTTTAAAATCCATTTGGCGTGACAGATCTCGATGCGAAAGTATACCCGATTTTGCCACTAATTTGAGAAAGAACTAGTTCAAATTTTTTGAATCACTATGATGTAAAAAAAAAAAATAGCAAAAGTTGCTGATTTGAAGAAATGAATCACCAATTTTAAGAGAGTTTAGCAAACTATTATACCCTCATTATCATCAGTAAAGTTAGTTTCTGTTTCGATTTTGAACAGAACATCATCTAGATTTGCGGAAGATAAATCTTCTAAAATTTCCTCTTTCGAAGGGATTGAAGGTCTTGTAGGAAGGTTTGCTTTCCTTTGAAACATCCTTTCTTCGGAAAAAATTCCCCAAAAGTTATTTAAGAAATGACTTAACAATATCTAAAAAAAACTTTAATAGAAACTTTTCTTTAGATTCCTTAGAAATCTGTCAATCATTTCTATTTATTTACTCTTTTTCCTACAGGCTTTAATTTTAAACGCTTTTGTCTACCTATTTCTTCTATAAAATATCTCGATTAGATGACATAAATTACTTATAAGCAATTACTTTCCTTAATTAAACTGCAACCGTGATTATAGAACCGTGAAATTTAGTAAACACATTGTAAAATACAGAGCTATAAGCGAAAGCAGAGAGCTCGTAGCACTTTACTATGCTCGGTTAAATACTCAGTAAACAACACATTGCAAATTATATATCTTTCTTGATATTAAGGGTTTCGAGGTTCATCTAGACTAAGTGTTGCTTCATTAAAAATGTTTCTTCCTTATTAAAGTTTTTAATTGTATTAAAAGATTGAAATTGTTTATTGCTCCAAGTTTAAATAAATGCTACTCTGTTTTTAAAACATTTTTCGTGCGATTTTAATTGAATGAAACTTTAAACTGAACGCTTTAAATAATTCTTATAATCATTATGCTTAAATATTTTCTTCGCTATTGTATTTGCCACAAGTCTCAGGTACTGATACCTAGACGGTTATGTTCAAGTAAGATTTGATTATTTAACTAACAAAAGTGTTTTATTATTATCAGAAAATTAAAAATTTTAAACTTGTGTTTATTTATTTCAAATATATTAAAAATTGGCTTATAAAACGTTATATTTGTTTCCTTTTGCTTAATAATTATTTTTCCATTACAATAACCATTTATAAAAGAACAGAAAAAATTTGATGTTAATAATTTTATTTCTGATTTGCTTGTTTATAAAATTTTTTGGCTTATTTCAAACCTAAGCACTTGAATAATAGGTTTTGTATTTGTGAGTTGATCATTTGAGTATTGTTGGATCTTCATAAAATTTTTTGGTAATTGTATTGGATACATCAGTGCATAGATTTAGTCTTATCAATCTATACAACAGAATATATCTATACAACAGTGTAGTGTTATCAATCTCTACTTATTTATAACAAACAATGGGTGGAAAAGTTTATGTTCATTTTTGTCTTTACTTACAACTGCTTTATTTTACTTTATTAAAGAAATAGTTTACTGAAACTTTTTTTTTGGATACAGTATTTACAAGCTGCTCTAAAATGTAGTTATTACTTAAATACTTTTAGGAAACAAATTTTATCGGAGGATTCAATTTTTACCTCTGTCCAAAATTAAAAAAAGAAAAAAAAAACTCTAAAAAAAATGGTTTAAAATAATAAAGGAGCCAATTTATTTTTGAGAATTTTTTCTTTCGCCTTTAAATATTAATGTATTTCTTTACAGCAAAAATTTATTTCTGGAAAGTTTATTGCTAGCAAATTATGAAATATTTTTGATTTTGTTAAGTCGACTTAAATGAAAAAAAATAAATAAGATTTGTGCCACTCAGATTCTAGAAACTAGATGCATTTATACCCTAATTATTTACTTACTAATGTTAAAAGTAGTTCCAAGGATGTGTATTCTACTATTCACCTGGAATGCAGAATATGACTGATCAGTCGAAGAAGGATCAGGGGAAAATCAGGCAGCTCTTGGGAAATTTTTAGTCAAGGAAAAAAAATTGCTTCCGAATTTTTAATTTCTTATGCTATATCAGGGGTTCTCAACTTACATGAGACCCAGGGCCGCAATTAAAAACACCAGTCGAATGACGGGCCGCAACTTTATCAAAATTTTATCTAGGACTCTTTTTATGTTTAAAGGAACATTAAATATTACTGTCAGATTTTTATCAACTTGTACAAAACAAAAGTATTGAATTACAAATTAAAATAAGAAGTAGATTTTTACCTGAGAAATTAATTTTTTGCACCGTTGGTATGTTAAATTTCACAAAAACGAAGAAATTAGGTTTTTTTAATAAAGAAAAATACTTAGATTAGTATATAGATTTTTTACAAAAATTGTCTGCAAAAAATAACAACTAATATATTTTAGTTCACAGGACACAAAAAAAGGCTTGGAGAGCCAGATGTGGCCCGCGGGCCGCTTGGTGTGGCCACTTGGTAATCACTGTGCTATATCAACTAACTGTCAAAAAAGAAAAGTAATTAATTCGAATTTCTTCTGAATCAAAAAAAAAAATTTAAAAAAAAATGCAGTGGAACCCTGATGTTACATTTTCCTTTGAACTAGCATTAAGAAACCCACGAAGTTTGATAATGTAAAATGTGGGTAAAAGCATATTCTTAAGGATTAGTATATTCCTAAAAATAAGGGTAAGTATATTCTTAAAAAACTAACACATAGAAGATGAACTACTAGAAAAATGTGTAATCTTAACATGTTTTTTTGTTTTTAGCTATAATTTCATCAATATCGCTTTCAATACTTACTATTGTTTGCTTTATGGTTTACATTAGCAAATGTTTCTGAGTTCTTGGGCTTTGGTTTTTGGATATACTTTTTTGCTCATCTTCGTTTTTATCACTATCATCATGAGTAGGCATTGAATCAGATATTGAAAGAATTGAAAGTAATGTGATGTGTGAGTGTTGCATTTGCTATATCCGTCATCAACTTCAGAAGATCTTCACTCGTTCAATTTTATTCCAAAAAGCCAATGTTCCTGTTGGTAACTGAGGAGCAATTACTGAGAAGCTTTATTTAATCCATTTATAAAGCATTTGAGTCAACACTGAAATGCTATGGAAATCAAAGTCAGAGCTTTCAGAATCCCAAATTTTACAATTTAATCTCCTATACTTTCTTTCCCTTCTCTCAGGCAAAATAGAATGCTAGAAAAGCTACAAAAAGCTAATAAACAAATCTCTCTTTTCTTAGAACAGAAGTGAAGAAGAAAACACAGAAAAAGTTTGTGCGAGCTTTACAGGAAAAAAAATATTTTCATCTGTTGGAACAGGGATGGGCAAACTACGGCCCGCGGGCCAACTGTGGCCCTCTGGAAGATTTTATCCGGCCCGCGGAGGGAATTTTTATTTGCGATCAGTGGCAAATATAAACAATATACATCCATTTTCTTGTCGACTATGTTTAAAATTATTTCTGTTTTTCCTTTTTCAACAAATTACTGATGAAGTTTTTGCTTTCTCTATTTTTGTTCTACAAAACATAAATTGATGGAAATAGTTAGCTCAGATAGCTTCAATTGGTAAAATGTTGAAAGCAGAAGTTCTTTATAGAATAGCCGTAGATTGGCTCCAAATAGCGCTTGTCTCTCTCGAGGAGCTGACTTATGGAATCTAATATAGGTAAATTGCACTTCACATTTGGCAGACTGCGCATTTTACGCTCCAAAGAGCGGACAATCTAACAATCATCTGAAGCAGTCGTTTCTAAATATTCCAAAGTTTTACAAATCGTTACCAAAAGCTACTTTCCAAAATTTAATATTTCATGCTCAGAAACTCAGTGCATGTTTGCTTAATCTTATATATGTGANTTGTGCTCCGGAAAAAATCCTGATTTCCGGATTTTTCGCTAACAGTGATCCGGAAGTTTCCGGAGATCGAAAGTCCAGATGTTTCAAAAAATCATTGATCACTTAAGTTTCCGGAAATCAAATTTTTAAAGGTAGAACTTAAAAACACAGTTTATTTAATTTGTTTGTAAGGGAGAGCCTCAGAGATACTTTATAAGCTTATATTCATGATTAATATTCATTTTTTATCACTAAATGGTTGTTATAATCATAAACTAAAAAAAAAGACATATTTGTAGATTTTAATTACTTCTCCAGGTCATCATAATTATGTGTAAATGGTATAGGTATGTGTAAAATTTTTAATATATTTTTAGTAAACTAAGAAATATTGAGAAAAAGGAAAAAAAACCTTGTTTAAATTTTTTTCAATTGAAACTGTNTTTTTTTTTTTTTTTTTTTTTTTTTTTTTTTTTTATTCTTCTCAAATTCAGGAAATTTTCCGGAATTTTGACTTGGGCTCACAATCACCCCTGAGTGTTATCAATCTATGCTTATTTATAACAAACAGTGAGTGGAAAAGTTTACGTTCATTTTTGTCTTTACGTACAACTACTTTATTAAAAAAATAGTTCACTGAAACTTTTTTTTGGATGCAGTATTTACAAGCTACTCTAAAATATAGTTATTACTTAAATACTTTTGGGAAACAAATTTTATTGGAGGATTCAATTTTTACCCTTATCCAAAATTTGAAAAAAAAAAAATATATATATATAGCATTAAAAAAAAATTATAAAAAATGGTTTAAAATAGTAAAAGAGCCAATTTATTTTTGAGAATTTTTTCTTTCTCCCTTAAATAATAATGTATTTCTTTACAGCAAAAATTTATTTCTAGAAAGTTTATTGCTAGCAAATTATGATTTAACTGAAAACGTTAAATAAGATTTGCACCACCGAGATTCTAAAAACTAGATACATTTAAACCCTATTTATTTACTTACTAATGTTAAAAGTAGTTCCAAGAATGTGTATTCTACTGTTCACTAGGAATGTAGAATATGACTGATCAGTCGAACAAGGTGTAGGGGAAATTCAGGCAGCCATTGGGAAATTTTTTAGTCAAGAAAAAAAAAATTGCTGCAGAATTTTCAATTTCATATGCTGTATCAGGGGTTCCCAACTTACATGAGGCCAGGGATTTAGATTATTATATAATTAGTGTATTGATTAGTATATAGAAAAGTACTTAGATTAGTATATAGATTTTTTACAAAAATTATCCTATTATATTTTTGGTTCACGGGCCACAAAAAAAGGCTTGGCCGGCCAGATGCGGCCGCCAGTTGGTAACCACTGTGCTATATCAACTAACTGTCAAAAAAGAAAAGTAATTAATTTAAATTTATTCCGCATCAAAAAAAAAAAAAAATACAGTGGAATCCTGATGTTACATTTTCCTTTGAACTAGCATTAAGTAACCCACGAAATTTGATAATGTAAAATTGGGGTAAAATCTTATTCTTAAGGGTTAGTATATTCTTAAAAAATAAGGGTAAGTATATTCTTAAAAAATTTTATAATGTAAAATCGGGATAAAAGCATATTCTTAAGGAGTGGTATATTCTTAAAAAATAAGGGTAAGAATAATCTTATAAAACTGATACATAGAAGATGAACTACTAGAAAAATGTGTAATCTTAACATGTTTTTTTTGTTTTTAGTCTCTCTTTTCTTAGAAAAGAAGTGTAGAAGAAAACACAGAAAAAGTTTGTGCGAGCTTTGCAAGAAAAAAAATATTTTGAACTGTTAGAAAAATGCATAAAACAGGATTTCCTTATAAAGGATAATGTAAAATCCGAGATATTTTAACGTTATCAGTACTGGCAATTTTCACAGACCATTAGAAAATGACGTGAGAAGCAGGATAATGTACGAAATGACAACGAGGCTGTATAATTTGATTTCAGCCTTAAATTGAAACATGTAATTTTTCGTCAATTTTATGAATCAGATTAAATTCAATATGTCACCTATTAAGCATTATTATTTAATGAAAGAAAGTTAGAAATAGTTGAAGTAAACTATCATATTTTAGTTTATTTGATTTCAAAGGAGTCTAAGTGAATTCTTTGATCCCCCTTGTGAGCACCTTTGAAAATTCCCAGAATATAATCCATTATGGATGTTTTACTAACTAGCTAATAAATTTATTATTTGTAAAAATATTTTAAAATTCGAAGAAAAATCTGAGAAACAAAATAAAAGCTGAGAAAGAAGAAATGTAGCTGAGAGGTTATTCAGAACATTTAAGAGAACTGTAAATTATCTTAAATGCCTTTGTACTAATATATTTTCTTACTGAAATCTTTCTATTTTTCGTAATGCTTTTGTAGCATAAATAAATTCACTTATGAAAGTATTTTGCTTTTAAGAATATTTAAACTGTGGCAAGTTTAAATGGAATTTTTGAATAATATGGCTGAAAGATTACCTTGTGCCTTAAATGTAACTGAAAGTTTTTATTTTGTATTTTATGTATTTTTAATGCAAAAAAAGTTATAGTTATGTAAAAAAAAAGATTTAGAAAGAAAATTAAATACTTTGAAATGTGTATATTTTAAATAAAAAATTTCAGTATTATCCGTGTTTTCTGATTTATGTGATCATATGTATTTTATGTTCACATGAATCAAATAACATGTATGTTCACATAAATCAAATAACATAAATAATCACATAAATCATGTTTTTGTGATCATATGTATTGTAAATATTAAAATTTAAATACATATTTATTTATATACTTATTTTTTCATTTCTAGTTGTAAATAAATGGACCACTAGATCACATACTTGTGGAGAGTTGAATTTAAATCATGTAGGTCAAGAAGTTACAATATGCGGAAGAAAAACCTTTCATAGGTGTGACAAATTTGTCATTTTACGAGATAAATACGGAGATACTCAAGTAATATGTCAAGAAAATGTTAGTATACTTTTTTTTAAATTTCTTGTACTGATATTATTCAACTTATTTATTTATTTCATCCTATTTTTGTATATCAGAAATTATTTGTGACTAACAAGAATAAGAAGAGATAACGTGAGTGATAAAATTAAAAATAAGATTAAAGTATTAATTTAATATAGATATTTCTATGTTGGTGTGTAATATTCTTAAAAAAATCCATTAAATGTTTTTTTTTAGTATAATATTAATTTTTTTCATATATGTTTCCATAAAATGTGAAACTCAGTTTTTTTTTTGTCTTAAAATTGAGTAGTTGAAAATTTACAAGCACTTTTGTGTTGGCATAAAAATTTAGTATTTACCGAATTATTGACTGATTCAGTTTTAGTAACTGTTGCAGCAACAGTAAATCGTTGTATCATTATTGCTGTTATCAAGTTACCTGATTTGTTGAAGAATGAATCACAGAAAGAAATTCCTCATTCTTATTTATTTCAGACTCTGAATCATTTCATTATTAATTCCTTTTTTTTTCTCTCATTTTTCTAAGATTTTTGGTAATTGATGATTTGATGTTTAGACCAGCAGGTGCCATTTTTTTTGGGTTACAAAACCCTAAATAATTAACATTCTTTTGGCAAAACCCCAAATTAAATAAAGTTCATTAGAAATTGTAAACCTATCCAACGAAACATTACTAATCAGTTTGAAAACATTAATGTTAATTTTTTCATCATTTTATCAATAATAGTCTTAGAATTAAATTTCTTGTTAGACAATTGAATTCACAGGTCTGAAGCGGTATGTAGTCAAGTTCTGAATTTGTTCTTAGTGTATGCATAAGCTGAAAATGAATTTAATTAAAAAGCTGTTTTTATTGAAATGAAGATTATGAACATTGAAAGAACTGTCATAAATGTGTAGAAATGTTGAGAGCAAACTTTTTTTAGTGAATTTTATTATTCTCTTTAAATTGATAAGTTTGATGAAAAATCATTTATAAATGCTAATCATTTAAGTAATTTATTCAATACATTGTTGTTAGAAAAAAATATGTTTTAAAAAAATCACTGTTTCTTTCACTGACATTCCGCTTGAATAATTTCATAAAAATTACTAAAATATTCATTTAAATAATGGATTGTTTTGTTTGATGAATGAAAAAAATATTTTAACTCTCAAAATCCTTGTAACCCTTCCTCAGAACCTTAGGGTTCCATGAAGCACCTTTTAGGAATTGTTGGTCTAGCTAGACAATACTTAAATATTATTTTGTAAAAAATATATTTCATTGTAATTATGATATAGATATATATATTGCAATTGAATATTTCACAATAAAAATTACAATTTAATTCCTACTGTAGTCCGTGGATCGAGATTCAGACAGAAAGAAAAGTTTATTAACAAAAAGCAAACAAACACATAAAAATTTAAAAAGAACGCCATCTGGCGGTATAAAAAGAAAAAAACTTCGTAGCTATCCTTCCCAGGGAATGACAACACCTACATTTGCATCTTGGCTTATAATCTTCTACAACTGCCTTGTGAGTTTTTAAAAAAATTAAGCAAAGAAAATGTTCTGAGATTCTTCCGTTCATTGAAATTCTTTTAACTAGTGAGGCAGCTCTAAAGTTAGGAAACTTGATTTACAATTTAAGAGGGTTTTGAACTCAAGAAAAAATTGTCTTTTTGTTGTCAAAATATTATAAATTCCATTTTATGTGCATAAATCAAACATAGGATACTTGTTAAAGTGCTTCTAATATTTTTTAATTAACATGTACACTAAAAAAAAAACATTACAATGTTAAAAATTCAATTTTCAGAATCATATTGAAACAAAAAAAGATGTTCCATAACTGATTCTCTCTTGCCCGTAAACACCTTTAGTTAACAGTTTTTTGAAGAAAGTCTCCATTTAAAATCATTGGACAGAAATAAGACAAAACAATGGAAGATTGAATATCTTGCTTGCTTACCAGATTGTTCGTGACTAAATATAGCAACCTCATTTTAGGCCGACTGGTTGAGCCCAATCTAAAGATTTGTCTCCCTTGAAAGAAGAATTTAAAATTGAAGTTTATTTTATTAACCTTTTCTTTTTTTTAATTATATACTGGTTGTTAGAATATTATGAATTTGAATAAATCATGATTTTTTACTACGGATTTTTGATATCTTGGTGTATAAGTTGACCTGCTGTATGATTTGATCTCCAATTTTTGATCATGAGATTGCAAATTGCTGGTTTGTCAAAGGTATAAGTTGACTGTTGTCGGTAACTTAATTATTATTCCTAAAGATATCATTTGTCAAATGATGCTAGATGCATGACAAATTGTAGATTCAAATGTAATTGTAAAATATTTAAAAAAATGTAGAATTTCAAATTCTTCAGAGAGGATGAGGACTATTTTTTATAGCACTCAGATATGGATGAAGTAGAATCTTTACAGAGTGAGATCCATACGACAACACTGCTAATATTAATAAATCCAATAAATTATGTTCTAGAATCTGTAATTTGTAGCTTGTGGTATAATGTGTTTAATTTTTTCTCTAAATACTCTTGAATAAATTATCTAAACTTTTCTTATTCTTGATAACGTAATTCAAAGTATTGTTTCTAAAGAAAACATTTATATATAAAGAAAATTTAATGAAAGAAAATTTAAGGAACGAAAATACAAAGTTAATTGTTTATAGCATATTAAAAATAGTTCTTGAAAGTGGTAATTTATAAAGGTAAATTGGCACAGAGTTTTTCATATCCATCTGATTGGTATTTCACAATTAACAAATGTTCAATTTTATTACTGATGTATAAGTCAACTGCCTGCTTTTCTAGAAACTTTGGGGATGGGGTTTAAAAAGTTGAGTTATACACTGGTATGTATGGAATATGGATTTGTTTTATGGTATTACTTGATTTTCCTTGTTTTAATAATGTTATTCATATTTTTTTAGGAAAATCTAACTAAGAAATATTTAAATTCATTGCCTTTAGAATCATTTATTGAAGTGAAGGGGACTGTTCTCAAAAGACCTTTGAATAACATCAATAAAGTGAGGATTTTTTTAAAAATTTAAAAACAAATCGTACAGTACAGAACCCGTTATCCGGAAATCAAAAAACCGGAACAAAATTCGATAAATTTTCTCGCCATTTTTAAAAAAAAAATTTTTTTCCTCGTAAGATTTTACGATTTTTCTTTCATTTTTTAAAGATGTTTACCTTACCATCATTTTGGAAATAATCATTAGTGTATTACTTCATCGTTTTTTCTTATTTTTAAGATTATTTCCCAATTTTTTATTTTTTTAGTTGGGTTTAACAATAAAAAAAACGGCTTTTTGCAGCGAGTCAGAAAACCGGAAAAATCAGTTATCCGGAATAGCGATGGTCCCGAACGTTCCGGATAATCGGTTTTCTACTGTATTATATTTTACTTAAAAATGTATAATGTTTGTTTTCATAGTCTACTCTAAAAAATTCGAATCAAAATTTTTTTTCGTTGGTGTTTTTCCCCTTTTTTCTTTCTATTTTTCTTCTTTTTCAACCTTATTATTTTTTATATTTTTACAAAGTTATTTGCATTTTTGCTTTTTCCTACTGAATATCACAATTATTGGTATATAAATTCTTTATTGAATAAGATGAAATGTGTTTGAAAAATAGGTCTGTTGCAGGCTTTTTACTTTTCTCTAACAGGCTTTTTAGTTTTTTAAGTTATATTTCGTAGGTTTTAAATTGAAGGCCATCTCCAACAGATCCATTTTTTTAAAGCACTGATAAACAGGAGAGATATAGAGATTATATCATAGTAGACGAGCTTACTGGAAGAAGGTGAAAACTAACGGTGTAATGATTTTATTGTCATCAACTTTAGAAAATGTAACTTGAGATACCTTTAAACTTTGAAAATCTAATGCTTAAAACCACCTTTTTCTAAGTCATTTGTTAAAAAAAAAATTAATAAGCAAAATTAAGTGTGTATGTGTATGTCACCCATGTGCTAGATAATATAGATCAAGAAAATCAGAGAGGAAAATGACAGTTAATTTTAGTGAAAGTCGCTGGGTTTTTTTAAAAAAAATTTAGAATTTTGTTTAAAGTTAAAACTAAATATATCTTTTTGTGCTGGGTGATGTGAACCACTTTTATTATTACATTCATAACTTATTCAAAGTTTTAAAATGACTTAATGCGCAAGCTTTTATGTTATGTTTAATTACTATTAGAAATCCTGTTTCCCAGATATTAGTCAAAGAATATAAATCCAAATCAAGGATTTTTTTATTAAATGCTACTACACTAGTTAATTCCTGTACAATTATGAATTTTTAGCAAAGCCTGAAGTAATTTTTGTATCATAACATTTAAAAATTTATCTTTCAATTCTTAAAACTACTACATTTTTAATATAAAAAGTATTTTTTCTTCTTTTAAGTTTACACTTCAGTATTAATTCTTATTATGTAATGTAAACCTTCAAATATTAACTAGTTTTCTTTCAATAAATCAATTAGAAATTAGGGAATTATATAATAACCAGAAATCTTTTCTTATATACTGCAATATCTTCATCTCTAGAAAATTCTGTGTGCAAGACAATTAGACAATTATTAATTAGACAATAATTAAGACAATTAGAAATTTTATATTTTTACAAACTGAGGTAATAAAATTATTTTATATTTAATATTATAAGTTATTTATTTTTAAATTTCTTCCGAAACAGAAAATGCCAACTGGGGAAATTGAAGTAGTAGCCTCTGAAATTAAAGTTTTAAATGAAGCCTCACCTAGTACTCCTTTTACTTCAAAAGATCAGGAAAAGGTTTATCATTTTAACTTATTTTTACTTTAAATTTTTAGAATTTTTGATTAGTAATGCTATATATTTTTTTATTTTTTGCCTTACATCAACAAGTACAGGCACATTAACAAATTAACTATCTCACTTTTCAGCAACTTTAGACTTTGTGAATTTAAGGTAAAAACTTTGTTCTGAAAAGAGGTGAATTATTAATATTTTTAAGTTGCGTTCAAAAGGTAATATTGTAATTTTTGATTACACTGGTGTTCAAGAAATCAAACCTAGATTTAAATTTTTAATCGCTAGCAAGCATTTTTTTCCTCTTGTTTGAAACAAAAATAAGTTGCAAAATTTAATCTCTCTTTGCATCAAGGGATCAATTCTTTTTTTATCATACCAGTAAAACTCAAAGGCAAATTGAAACAGAGACTCCTTATTTCTATCTTTGTGTAGGAATGAAGGGGTGTTATAAATATTTTCAATAGGCACAAAAAAGAAAAGAAAAATGCAGAACACCATATCTAGTTAATATTTTGATTATATTTTAACTTTTAATATTTTTTTAAAATTTCAATAAATTTTCAGAATTTAAAAGTGGAAATATTTATAAAAATATTGTTATACATTTAAAGTATGTGTATAAAATTTGAATAAAATAATTCTCCTTTATATTAAATTTAGATAAAATATGTTTTTTTTTCCTTTTCAAAATCCATGTAACCTCTTAAATGATCATCCATGTAACCTTGATGTGATTTTAAGATAGGACTCATTTTTTTTTAATAAGTTTTTTTCTTATAGTTAATTAAAATTGTTAACAAAAATTTTAGTACTACTCTTAATCATCTTATCCATATTGGGAATGTATAGCTCTTAATGTATAGCTTTGAAATAACCTCGCAATACCAACACTCCTGAATTTATTTTTAAAAAATTTTGTTGTGGAAGTTAATTTTTTTTTTATACTGAGACTAGTTATTATTTGCTTTTCTTAAATGAAAAAATACTTCTTTATGAACTCAAAATTTTATTTTAGTAGCATTAAGATTGCCACAATGATTAGATCATGTGCTGTGATGATATAACCAAGCTATGTAAATTATGTTATGCAGGCTAATGTAAAAAGAAATTTTAATTATTCATTTAATAATATTTATTACTCTGTTTATGTATTTAAAAAATTTTATTTTGGTACAATTTTCAGAAAATCACAAAAACTCGACCTTGTTTATGCACAGTTGCTTAAACAGAACAGTGGCTGAAAGAAACCATTTTGAAATTAGTCTTAGATTCTCAAAACTATAATTAGATTTTTCACAAAAACCAAAATTTTTACAAATCTATATAGACCTCTGCCTTTAGACATTATAACTTTTAAATTTTAATTTAGTTTCATAATTATCTTTTTTATGTTTTTAGAAAACGTGTGTTTATTATGTTTTATATGTTTAATTATGCTATATTTTTAGATGACTGATAGTATGAAATATAAATATCGTTGTTTGTATTTGCGCAATCCTCGTATGCAAGACAATTTGAAAATACGCTCTCAAGTCATCATGAAAATACGACAATTCCTACATGATCAGAGTATTTCTGTTACTTACTTTATTATATGACATTAAAATTTCTATTCTTTTTTTTAAATATTTCTATATTTTTAATAGAATTTGTAGAAGTTGAGACTCCTACTCTTTTTAAACGGACCCCAGGTGTGAGTATATTTATGAATTCTTTATCACTTTTATTTTAAAAATGTGAGATTTCTTAAAAGCAACTGTTTCGATATTCATTAATTTTACTCAAATTATGTTCAATTACTTTTCTTATTTTCATTATATTTCAGGAAAATAGTAAGGGCAAATGAAAGCAATCTTTAAAAATATGATTTTTATAGTTTATATTTTAAAAATTGTCTATTATCTGATAATTTTGTTGTCACTTAAATTGCAATTATATTCATTCAGATGGGTCCATAACAGACCTAATTGATTTTGTCGTAAAATTTTTTCTTAATTTTTTTCATAATTTTAAAATCTCAAAATTTATGAAAATATAAAAATTAATCAACTGATCTACTCTTTGTAATTTTAATTATTTCTTTTCCTACTTATTTTTATTTTATTTATTTAATTTTTGATTGATTTACTAATTCTCAACTTTTACTTTTGCTCAAAAGGTAAAAGATACAACCTGAATTTCATTAGCATTTTCATGTCTGGAACAAGTTTTCCCAAACTTAAATTTTTTTTTCTGAATTTCTTACGACGGTTTCTTAATTTTAAATCAAGTAATAAATTATTAAACAAAAACATATATTTGCTGTTTATTTCATCGCGTGTTTATTTATTTATTTGAAAGAAAAATAGGTAATTCGATATAAATTAGAGATGATAAAGTAATTTATGAAAGTTATTTTTTAATATCGATGATTTATTTCTATGGATTTAAGAAAGATTTAGGAGGATTTATTTGGACATTTTTGCGAAGAGTTTAATCTTTATAGTGCAATTTTAAATTTTGGTCTGGATGATTTCAATGGAATAGGAACTTAAAGTTGAATTCATACTCTTGAAAATAATTGTTTCCAGTTTTAGAACAGAGTTAAAAAATTCATTTATTGAACTGAAAAAATAAATTAAAAAATTTACTTATGCAACAGTTGAAAAACTTTTAAATTATGACGACCTGGAATTTTTTGCTCTAGTTTAAATACAATATTTTGTATATAAATTTTTAAATTCTGAAACAAGTCTGTCGAATAACTCTGAAGTTATTTTTTGTGAAATAAACTAAAACTATTCAAATTTAGTGAGCAGATAGTAGATTCTTTTACATTATGTAAAATATGTAGTTTTTCGTTTTTTTCTTCTTTTTTTACATAAATTTAATTATCTTGAGTTTTATAAATTCAATTGTACGGTACAAACGTTTTTTCGTATTAAATAATGTTTTGGAAATTAAGTTTTTATTCAATGTATAAATTTCCACAATAATTAATTTTTATTGTCGAATTCTGCAGAAATGTACTATTAACTGGAGTATGATAAATAAATTGTTTCTTTTGTACTGAATAATTTTTAAAGCATATTTTTTTGAACAATTATTATTAGTATTAAGAAAGTTATCTGCAAATTTTGAGAATGTTCGTAATTGATAAAAAGAGAAAGCAAATACAATTTTTTAATACTGCCATAGAAATTTTTTAAAATAATAATGAAATATATATAAAAGCATTTTTTTCTTATGCAAAAAAAAAAATTATGTTAACTGCAAACCAATCTCTAGAGTTAGTTGGTAGAAGCTTTCTTCAATAGATTGAAGCCTTTTCCTTGCTTCATGTTTTAATCTTTGGAGATTCAATTTGAAATTTTCTGAATTTTTTTTTAAAGTTTTGAAAAACTTTAGTTATCATATATAAAACACCTAAAGTTGCAACAGAAACTTATTATCATTTTAAACTGTTTAATCATTAGTTGTCTGCCAGATAAAGTACGGAATTTAAAATAACAAGAATTTAGTATGTGAGAAAATAAAATAAAATATTTTTTATAGACAGTTCGTATAGAAATATATTGGGATGATTTAATATTTCAAATTTTTTTTTCATAAATGTTAACATGTTTGTTTGAGTAAATAACATTAATTCTAATTATAAAAACCTGTATTAACTAAGGTAGTAACTTTAACCTGTGCAGTAAAAGATTTTTTAAATTATTTTTCTAGGGTGCAAAAGAGTTTGTAGTTCCAACAATATTTCCTGGAATATGCTATTCCTTAACATGTTTGTTTGAGTAAATAACACTATTTCTAATTATTAAAACCTGTTTTTTTTTATCAAATTAAAAATGAGAAATATTGGATTAACGCAATCAAATTAGCTAACATATCAGTCCACTCTAATAATGTTAGTGAACGTTTATGATTTCAGTATGGGTATGAGTGTTATTGTTTGAGCGCAATACATTAACTAAGGTAATAACTTTAACCTGTGCATTAAAAGATTTTTAAAATTATTTTTCTAGGGTGCAAAAGAGTTTGTAGTTCCAACAAAATTTCCTGGGGAGTTCTATTCCTTACCGCAAAGTCCTCAGCAAGTAATCATTTAGCATTATTATATATATATAATTGTATAATTATGTGTCAAATCAAATTGTGCGTTTCTACTTTTATTTCTGTAAGGTTAACTTCATTTTAATGAACTGCCTTTAATTTAAAAATATTTCTTTTTAAGCAAGAAAGCTTATCCAAAGTATTCTTAACCTGTAGTCCTGGTCTATAAAAAGAACTAATGAATTATTCTATAAATATGTTGAAGTGATTTATAAAAACCTTGTAATAGCTATATTTTTATAGCTTATTTCCTGTAAGTGTTCTAATAAGATGTTTTTGTGATTTAAACACTATAATTTTTTACAGTCTGTATTCATTACTGAATAAATAAATAAATGTGTACTGACAAAGAAATCTTGGAAAGAAATTTTTTTAACTCTATTCTTCTTTTTATCATTATTATATTATTATACTTTCTTTTTATTATTATACGTTTTTGCCCTTTTACTTGTCATTATTACGTATTTTTAATCCTTCCTGACATAAAATATTAAAAGCAACGATACCAACTGAAATGTTTGTTATTATGTTGTCAAAAATTTAAAAAAAGCTTATTTTAGAAATTATGGTCAGGGATCTGTCTAAGTTTTTCTGAAAGGTACCTATTTTGTGAAAATTTAGACATAATTTGTGAAAAATTAAAAAATCAATGCAAAATATGGTAAAGATATGGTTATATCGTTTCTTAAGGGACACAAAAATAAAATTTTAAGGAAAAGTTTTTTGTGAAACTACCATTGTGAAGGTACCGCTAAATTCGACCTGGATTTGATGGTGTCAATTTAATGCATTTNAAATTGAATTGGAAATATGATTTATGTTTTGATGTCCATTCATATTTTAATTTTTTGATTATGTTTTTCGTGTGTGCGGCATGTCGTCTGAAATTTCTGCTGTTAAATTATTAAAGATATATATCTATTAATTATATAAGTAAAATTTAAGAATATTTTGACTTACTATTTGACTTACTTATTTTCATTACTATGATTTTTTAACTAGTAGTTGATCTAACTAGTTTTAGTTTAAATGTAATAAATTGATATATTTGCTGCATAAATGGTACTACATATTTATTTCTTTAAAGTACTAGTTTATTTATTCAATCAGCTTATATTTTACAGCATAAACAAATTTTGATGAGTGCTGGACTTGATGGATATTTTCAAATAGCTCGCTGCTACAGAAATGAAGGAACAAAGTCAGATCGACAGCCAGAATTCACTCAGGTTTGCTGTTGACTTGTGTAAATATTATTATTTTACCTTCTATTGACGAATTATCAATAATGTATTTAAATATAATATGTTATCTATCAAACTTATAGCTCTTACCAGTTAAAAACTTTATTCTATTTTAATTTTTATTGTGTTTTGTAAAATATAATAAAATTCACATAATTTTTGCTGTATTAAAATGTTAGTCGGTAAAAATATACTTGAGGGTGCCCCTTGGGGAAATTGGCGGCTTATGTTTGGCGCCATTCCTGTTTGCGCAGAACACCATAGTAACAGGAATGGCGGCCAAAACCTAATGATATTTCAATAAAACATTGAAAAATTTCAACAAAACATCAGCCAAAACTTTATAAAATTGCAATGAGCCCAATAAAATGCATTTTTAATCGAAACAAAAATTAATGAAGTAAGCGCAGAAAGAAAAGGAAAAAGAAAACAACTTACTTCTTCACTAAGCTTGAATATCCTCAGATTTAGGTGTCCAGAATTTTCTAATAGAAGTTAGATACTGTCTAAATTTATCATGAATAGAATCTGTGTACCTCCATCGCCACATAAATTTGGCGAAATGCGAATTGAAAATGGCGTCTGGGGTACCAGACTGGCGGTGACATTTTTTTCTAAAGTCCCTTTTTATGACTGCCCACTTACCTTCGATCTTATTGACCAGAAGCAAAAGTAACCTTACCAGCCGGTATCCAACGTAGAACCAACGGACCTCTGAAATTACATATACCATTAAACATTTAAAAATCACACTAAAATCTAAAAAAATTAGAATCACGATTGGGTTTCAACATCACCCAGCTTGGCGATCACAGCTGAATAAGTTTAATATGGGTTACAATTTAAGAGAATAAAACTTCAATTAAAAAACATATTCTTTTAAATTGTTTGAACTAAAATGAAAATAAGTAAATATAGTAAGTATTGTTAATCTTTATTTAAACTAAAAAGATTTTTATGAAGTTTTTTTTCTAAAATTTTAGTTTTATATTCAAGTTTAGAGAAAGCACTCAAAAACATACCTATCAATCTGTATCCAGGCTACTATCCAAAATATGTGTTTATATCCATTACTATTTTCATCTTGTGTTAGATTTTTTTATCTATATTAAAAAAATTAATGTTTTAATAATTTTAGAAAATAAATTATAAGTGTCTCTACCACTGTTTTAGGTGTTCAGCTTAATGTTGTGTTTTGTTTTGTTGTACAAAAACTATACGAGTTGAAAACTTGAAATTACAATAGTATATGAATATACGAGGAATATAATGAAATAAAAGATAAATTTGCATTCATTTAGTTCAAGAATCATTATCTGTTAAAATTGTAGTAAAAAACACCTGGCAGACTGCTCTACAAACTTCACAAATGCAATTACAAAGTTAAAATTCACATGCTAAAATTACCATAATTGATATGAATTTAAGTTAATGTGAGAATTTTTCAAAATTCCAATTTGTTGGAAAGTTATTGTAAGTTGGAAGGTACTTTTTTCCCATTTTTTTTCTTTAAATTGCATTTTGTTTTGATTTGCAAAAAGTATGCCTAACGCCTTAAAATTATGTTGGGATTTAGGGAAATATTCATGGAGTATGACAAAATTTAAAACTAATGTTCGATAATTTGTTCTACAATTATTAACTGTTAAACTTACTTGTAGTAAAAAATACCATGTTAGCAGATCTGTTGCCCTTTTAAATCTGACTATGGAGTTGAAATGTGACTCACTGAATGAGCCATTTTTATTTGTGAACTTAACATAATTTTTTTTCAGCATTCTAATTTCTTCAAAAGTTTTTAAAATTTTAAATGGTTTTTTTTTTCGTTATTTTTTTCTTATTTTTTTTTTTTTAAATTTATTTTAAATATTGACTATTCATCCATTGTTATATAAAAATTTATTTTTCTCACATTTTATATCTTCATTTCTATTCTCACATTTTTTTTATCTTCATTTTATAAACTTATGTTTGAGTTAGTGTCAACAGTAACAAACAAAAGTATGAGAGATAGATTATATGCTACCAGTTATAAATCTTATCATGTATAAGAAATTTTTACAAATAAAGAAACCTAACGCAAGAGAGATAAATACTGTTTCTTATTTAAATTTTGTAGGAAGTTAAAATTCTTCTCCTTTATTTCTCATTGAGTGACACAATCTTTATTCCTTAAATTAATTTTTTTTCAAGTACAGATGATTATTTTTTAAATCCAGGTAATTATTCATTTAATTTTGTTTTTGTTAACATACTTACAAAATGCTCTTAAAGCTACATTATTTGCATATTTTGTTTTGTTAATAGCATATTGCTTTTATTTTGATATAAGATTTTTGTTTATGCTGAAAATATTGACTAAATAAAAACAATGAAAGAGAAACAACTGTGGGGTTTAGTGAACCGAGCAAGAAGGGGGAAGGGGGCTTCAGATTTAGTCCCTCTACTTAAATTTCTAAAAAATTATAACAATAAATAATAAAATTTATTTTTGATTCACTCCAATTATATATGTATGTTTATTCTATTCCTAAAAGTAGCACATTTTTGTAGTTCATAATTATCTTGATTTACTAAGGCTTTTTTCATGACTTACCAAGGATGCAAGTCTTGAAAAAAGCCCTAGTAAACAGCAAGCTCTAAAAAAATTTTTTATTCTTTTATAGGTTTTCAGAAATTTCTGGATATATTAATTCTAATACAAAATAAATATTTTGGAAAATTCCGAATTCTTTTTTTTTTTTTTAAATTTTTTATTATTTTTTAATGAGACTTAATTATTGTTACTTTTTTAGCTGTTATTTTTATATGTATTTCTATTTTTTCTGTTTGTCGAGATGTTATCATACATTTATTCAGTTGTTACATTTTAAGCATTCTGTCACATGATTTAAATAACTCTGATAAATCATCCTCCCATTGCCGAATTTTATTGTTCTTAAAAACTTAATTTATTGAATTATTTATGCATGCTAACTTAACTACAAAAACTTTATGTAAAATATATTCATGACTGCAAGAAAGTATTGTTACAGTTTAGTCTGTATGTCTCAGCATTTTCTTTATATTATGTAATTAAACTGAAATATTGAAAGTTTCTCTCTACTTCTTTTATAATATTTTTTTCATTTTTTACACAATATAAAAAACGCTTTTGAAATTTGTATTTATATTATAAATTTCAAAAGCATTTTTCACTAAATAGTACAAATTGCAAAAGTGGGAATTTTCTGTTTAAAAAATTTATGTTGATTTTTTTTTTTAGGTAGATATAGAACTTAGCCTTACTACACCAGAATTAATACAAAATTTAATAGAATCACTTTTGCAATTTTGTTGGCATGAAGAGAAAGGTTGCATTAAAACTCCTTTTCCAAAACTAAAATATGAAGAAGCTATGCAACTTTATGGAACTGATAAACCAGATCTCCGCTTTGAAGTAAAGGTACCAAATATTAAGTTATAATTGTAAATAGTAAAATAATATAGCTGTAAATAGATTTTTTTAAAGTATCACTGATTAGAGCAAATGATATTCATGTGAAAAATATTAGCATTATACTTTATTGTGAGTTAAAAAAAAAAAAGACCATTGCGATATAGTTTAAGTGGTTGTCTGCCGCTGTGTTTAGTTAGTGTATTAAATTATATAAATATGCTTTCAAAACAATATAAAAGCATTTAAGAGTTGAACTCAGTGAACTGAAATTTAATTCATGTTATCTTTTACTATATATATGGTAGAATTATGAAAAAAGGGTTATAGTTTCATAGTCTTATTGAACTCTTAGATATGGCAATATATTTCAATAAGGACAACATTTTGCTCTTGAAAAAGAAACAACTATATGACATTGCAAGAGCATTGTGTTTGATTGGACCTTTAAAAATGGTGCGTGACATAATATCAAATGGGAGATTTTTTAAAATTTTAACGGTGTAAAAGAAAATGGTCTGCAAGTAACAATATTCATTATTCTTTTATGAGTTTCTTTAAATGCGAACAAAATATTTTTTTAATTATTATTAACTAAATAATAGTTTTTATTCAATAAGTTATATTTTCCTTATTTAACATAATTTAAGGCAGCAAGCAAAAAAAGAAAAAGAGGCGGAGCAACGTTGTTTCATGAGTTGGTGATGTTGATATGCATTTGACATGGGAGCTTATTCTCTCTCCATAAGGATAATGTTTTTTTCTTGACTTGCAACAGAGTATAGCTACTTTGTATGATATATTGATAGAAAAGATGATTTAAGAAGTTTTAAAATTATCTTTATTTTTTTGTTGTGCTTATTTTTTTTTTATACTTTAATCTGATTTTTAATTTTATTTTATGTAGATTCAAGATTTAACAGCTGAGTTTAAAGAATCCAATCTACAGTTAGCTTCTGAATCGAAATTTAATTCTGATTATATCGTATCCTGTATTTTATTTCCCCGGGGATCTGTATGTACGATTTTTTCAATTTTTTTAAATTTTGCATTAAGCGTTGCTAATTTATTTTTTTTCTTTTAGAAGCTTATAAAAAAGTCATTGTTAAAAGAGTTAGAAGTCTTAGCTGAATCTAAAAATGTGGTAAATGCTCTTAATATTTTGTTTGTTTAATAATTTATATTAGTATTTAGAATGTAATAGTTTAAATTTTAAATAAATTTATGTAGCATACATTATATCAATCCTCAGGCTTTTGTCCCAATTTCTGTGAAAGAAAATAACTCTTGGGCATCATCAATTTCTAAACATATTGAAAGTCACATAAAAGAAAATATAAATGAAAAATTATTGTCAAAACCTGACGACTTAATTATTTTAGCTGCTGGGAAATCTGCAATTGCAGTAAGTATTTGATTACTTTTTAAATAGATTGAAAAATAATTTTTAGTTACAACAGAGTTAATTTATTTAATAAAATTTTTAGTAATAATATTATTAATTTCTATTCATAACTATTAAAATTTGCTTACTAAACATATTTGAAACTTAAGATTACTTGAGACAACTTTTTGTAATATCCATCTGCTAAAATTTTATATGTGTATATAATAAGTGTGACTTACCATTACCGATTCTGCAGAATTATGTGTTTGTGCTGCCATTTTCAATTTTAAAAAAATAAAGAGATTTGGGAATTTTTAACTTTATTTTTTGCTTTGTAATTATTTTATTAAAAATGTGTAATTATTTAGGCATTTGAGACAATTCTTTTTTAAAAAAAGATAAAAAAACGAATAAAATTAAATAAAAACGTATAAAATTTTACAAACAAAATTTAAATTATATAGTTATGCAATAAACAAACATTTTTAAAACACACAGATTTTCTTTAAGAAATTTGAAACTAAATCTTGCATGAATTTAACCTGGAAATTAGTTTTTTTCCTTATATAATATATAAACAAAAGTTTAGTTAAAGTTCTGCAAATCTCTTATAATATATAGATTATGTAGTTTTATAGTTTCTTTAGAAAATTAAGTTAATTATTTGAAAATTTTAATTTCTATTATAAGAGCTTGGCTTTATAAAAAATACATAAAATTATGTTAACAATGAAGTATGTGCCCTGAATTTAATAATGAATCATAATAGTTTTTAAAAGGAAAAAAATTACAATTAGGACGTCTGATACTTTTTAATCATATTTTTTAATGTATAATTTTTTTTATGTCTTAGTTTGTAATGTATATATAAAACATATAATATATTGTGCAACTTTTATAGCAAATTATATAATACTATATTGCACATTAAATCTGAAAAGTTTAAAAAACAAATGAGTTGTAAGAATTTGTGATTATCAATTTAATGAATGATATCTTTGAATGGTAGATTATTTTTAAATAAACATAATATTTTTATTGTATATCAATTTATAGTTTTATATAACTTTGAATAAAAAATATTAAACATATTTTCAGCAAAGTTTTTTAGGGAAGGCTAGAATACAATGTGCTGAATATTTGCAATCAATTGGTGTAAATCTCATGAATCCCAATACTTTATCATTTGTATGGATTACAGATTTTCCTCTATTTATTGCTGATGAAAACGGTAAGAAATATTTTCTCTTTATTTTTTGCAGGAAAAAAAAACAAACCTCTATTTGAATTATTATAAAGCTGCTAATTCTAATTTGAAAATGCTATTTTATAATATTTTACTTACAACAATAATAAGCTGAGGGTGTTAGAGGTTTAATAAGGTTTTCAGTGACACTGTTATTTTCTAACATTTGTAGAATACTTCTGATTATTTATTTTGACAGCTGAATTATTTAATTAGGTTTTTTGTTTTAACATTCACTTCTTATATTTATAAGGATAAAAATACTTTCAGAACCATTTAAATACTTAATTTATTTATGAAGTAAAAAGAGCATTTAATGTAAAAGTTCTGAATTTTATGCCTGGTGAAGACTTGTAGCCCATCATGTTATTGCTCTCGAAATTGTGAAACCATAATCAATAAACTACATAAATCCCTTGGCCAACAACTGGCAGTTGTTGAAGTGCCTAAATCTTTGCAGAATTTTTATAAGAACATATTTTTTATACTTTTTTCATTATTTTCTAATAAGTTTGGCCAAAATAAGTGAAAAATATTGTATTTAGCATTTTAATAGATGTTTAGGAAATGCACCATAAAACTCTGGTGTCTTTTTCTGCATTAAAGGTAAAATCTTTCAAACACGGTAAACTTCCAAATAATAATTTTTCAAATTTTCTGTTATTTGAAGCAGTTATTTGAATTTAAGAGAAAAAGTTTTTTATCATTACAAATTTCATTAATTTTCCATAATTATAAATAAAATTTTGAATAAGGAAAAGAAATTCTAAATATTCTTTTTTGATTCTATATTTTAGTACAATTATAATTCCAATTAATAATTTTTTATTAACTATTAGACTGTTTCTTAAAACTAAAAAATACCAAAATGTAATAATGTTTGTATTATAGTGTCAGAACAAAATATATATGAGGGACGCCGGTTTCTCATCTGCATCAAAGGGTTAAATTTAATAATGCGACAGCACGTCAAGGGTTAAAGCCATGCCTATCTCAGTTTTCTTGATCTTAGGCTCTGAGTTGCAAGAACAGATTTTTTTATGGTGTGTACCAAGCACGGAAGTTCCACTGTTTAGTGTTCAAGCATACTTGGTACTCATTTTATCAATCCACTGAGGGAATGATAGGCTGACTCAACCTTGCCCAGTCCAAGGATAGAACCCCAGACATGTGGCACAGGAGTACAAAGCGATACCACTCAGCCACCAAGCGTCACTTAAATGTGCAAAAGTTAAATAAATTTTACAAGTTAGAAGATTTGACATGGTTAAAAATCAGGTGTTAAATATCTTGTATTTAAATAAAGCAATTTCTTATATATTAAAAATTCATTCAGTATTTTTCATTCTATGTATTGATTTTTCTTTATTACTTTGCTTTATTTTTCATTTATTTTTATTTATAACACAGTATTTAAAAATTAAATGTTGGCTTCATTTAACAGTTCTAAGTAAGTAATCAGTTAACTGAAAAAAAAAACTTGTATTATCATTTTTACTAAACAATTTTAAACTTTTTTTAAAATTAAAGAATTTTTTTATCACCATTTTTTTAAAATTAGTTTTTGTCTCTTGCATGGGGAAACTTTTCCACTAATACGAATGTTCACTATTTGTATTAATTAAAATATTGTTGTTTTTATCAAAATATTATTAACACTAATTTTTTTTTATGCTATATGATGATAAAAATCATGTTATTAATCAATGTATGTCCAATTGCACTTTAACTAAAGCATAATTTTTCATTTAAATATAAATTGGCACATAAATTTAAAATGATATTTCTTTTTTTTTTTTTTTTTTTTTTTTTTTTTTTTGCTTTTTCAATTCTCAGACTAGCTAACGTTTGGGAATTCTCATTTTGTTTTTGCGCATTTCTTCATATCTACTTAGCTATTAGATTGAATTTAACACCAAAGCATTTTAACACCAATTATGAAATTCATTAATTGAAATATTTTTTAATGTTCCTTAGTTACTTATTTTTTATTGCTTACTTTCTTATTGACCAATTTTTTGTCACTTGGAATTACAAAAATTTGTAGGTTGATAGTAACTTTTATTTCAGCCAGCTGTGCCATTATGTGCTTTTATTTATTGTTTAAAAAAAGTTCAAGTATATAGGAAAGATTTGTTGATACTAAAACTAGATTGAATAATATTCATTCAACTATTACAATAGATTAGAAAACAAATTCTATACCTTTGGAACACTTTTGTTAAATGTTGGAAAAATTAAAAGATTTTTTTATTTTATTTTGCCAGAAAAAGGGATAAAGCTTTAAACCTATCATCAGAATAGACCAAATGTGATTCAAGAAAGTTTCACTTCAAGTTTGTTCAAATTATTTGAATTAACTATAAGTCATATGATAAGTGTTTTAACCGGTATTTTCCTGTCAAATATTTTTTGACATGCCACAGTCGTTCTT
The DNA here is from genome assembly GCF_043381705.1 of Parasteatoda tepidariorum. Lineage (NCBI taxonomy): Eukaryota > Metazoa > Arthropoda > Arachnida > Araneae > Theridiidae > Parasteatoda > Parasteatoda tepidariorum. The sequence continues at coordinate 48,557,917 of NC_092208.1, read as the reverse complement.
TTCAAAACGAACTCAGGAAATGGATAACACCTACCTTTAATCCTGCAATCTTGGTTGTATCTTAAGTAAATCCAGCAATCTTCTGATTCCTTATTTTCACTAATGGAAGTTGTACTTAAAAAAAATTTTGCGATACCTATTTTTAAATTTTAGGTTTATACAGTACATAGAGATCTCAAAAGTATATGATTAAGGGCATTCTTTACGGAATGCGTTAGTAACCATATTTGTTATTGTATATGTTAGTAACTATATTTTTTTATTGCTTTGAGACTTATCATTTTGTGTTATAGTGAAAAAATAATAAATTATCATTGAGAGATGACAAAAAAAGCCCTTTTTTCTCACTAATAATACAGTTTGGTCCAATCTAGATTCCGCTAAATTTTAAGAAGCTCTAAATATCGAAGTACTATTCTACAGCAATAATTTTTTTCAAAGTTAAAAATATATACCTTACGTATATTAGAAAGGTCAACTAATAAAAAAGTTATTACGTAAACATTTAAAAAAGTGTTAGGCAGATCAACTTTAAAAAGTTTTAGAGAAGTCAACTATTTGTAATAAAGTATTAAGAGAAAACTGAAGTGGGTGTGAAAAAGACCCATGTAAGGATAAACCCATCTGTTATACATGAATATATTATAATTATCTAAGATTACTTTAATATCCTTTTTAATTGAAAATTATAAGTTTAAGGATGCAATAAATATAGCAATATCAAAAGTATATTCAATTCCATTAAGTTCTTTTCATCTTTAACACAAATGAAGGATGTCGCAGTGAATTTAAATTTGTAATTATTTATGGTGTTTCTTTCAGTTTATACTTATGTGAATATAGTTGCCTACTTTGAAATTCTTACGGAAGTTTTTTTGCTTTGTTTTCGACAAAAAATAAGCAACAAAATTAATTGAACTCAACTTTATAAACAGTAACTTCAATAAAAATGATTTTTCACTGAACTTCTTGAACGTGTCTACTAAATATTCACATTAATTTATAGGAATTTTATAGGTCTGCTGATACATTTAAAATGGTAAAATTGACTTACACTTAGATTGAATTTGGAACTACTGTTTTACTTTAATATTTAATAATTCTGAAAAATTGTTTAAAAAAATCTTTTTTCATTGAATATAATAGATTGTATAACTGTCAAACATTTATAATGACGATTATATTGAAAGGAATATTATTTTTTATTTATAAATTGTTTTCTCTTACATTATATAGTTCTAGTTTGGTCTATCTCCAATCTTCTGTTTTTCCTATTGTAGTTATTTTAATATTCAGTGCACACTGTTTCTCTTTATTTGATCACAAAATGTTCTTTTTCTAATAGAAATATTTCACAGAGTATGATTTTTAATAAAATAACACTGCTATTTTTTAGTAATCTTTTTAGTTGTTACAAATAACAACACAAGCTAAAAATCTGTTAAGCTTGTTTTACTTTTAATAATTTTAATTTATCTTTATAATAAATATGAATTTAATTTTAAAATAATTATTACTACTTCTAATTAGTTCTCAAATAATAATTGGAGAATATCAAAATAATTTAGTTTGAAAATAAAGTAGAATTATATATCTTATTGCATATAAGTACCTTAATTATTATATTAGTTTTAACTTCAATTGCGATAGATTATAATAACAATCTGTTTGCAAGTATTGATATTTAAATTTCCATATTTGTAACCTAACTTAACATGCGTTTTTTATTTATTTTCTTGATTTTAAAAAAGAAAAAAACAGATTTTAGTTATGTAGTATTTGCAACTTTTTTTTAAAAAAAATTTTTTTTACATAGGAAAATTAGAGTCAGCTCACCATCCATTTACTGCTCCTCATCCTGATAATATAGACTTAGTTTACACTAATCCATCTAAGGTAATATTATACATAGTGCATTTCAAATTACATTTGTTGACTCTGTATGTGATGTGTTATTTTAAAATTTTATGGTGTATAGATAGTGAACTCAGTTTTAAAAATAATTAGGTTTTATTAAAGAGAGAAACAGAATCTGATTTTATGTTTAAGAGACGATGTGTGAACAGGCTTGATATAATAAATTTTAAGTTAATAAGTTTTAGATTGTGTATATGTTTGTGCGTAATTTTACCATTAAAATTTATATATCTATATATATATTTCTCTTACACGGCGATAAAAAAAAGCCTCATTACAACTCCCCGAATGGCAATGCTAGAAAATCGACCAATGATTGCCGCTAAAAATGTCACATGCCAAATCTAGCTGAGGTGGCTCAACATATAGCTCTTTTAAAAACGGAAACTGAAATAACCAGAGAGAGAGCATTCTCACCAAATGTCAGCTATCACACCTTCAGCTGCAGTAATCTTATACTATTAAGCTACGCAAAAGTGAGTAGTCTTTGTCGATATATCTCTATTTTAGTATTTTGTTGAAAGCGCTTTTTTCACAAATTTATTTATTACGAATTTATTTGACGATTAATTATAGCCAAAATTTTAATCTTTTTAAAGAGATATCAGTTTTAGAAATTTTATCTTAAGATTTTATACTATAGCACATTTCTTTTAAGTTTAACGAATTACATGTCATTTATTTGAATTCAAATTTATTTTAATGACTTAGTATTTACTAAAAAGATGTAAATTTTTTTTTTAAAAAAAAGTTGTTATATGAATTTGAATGATTGTTTTGAATTCTTAGAATTTTGTGCATTTGCAATGTACCTAAGTTAGTAGCGAAGCAAGCCATATTAGATTGCAAAGCAATTTTCGGTGGTTGGCGAGCGTTAGCGAGCAGGGGATTATTTAGTAGGTCATGAGCCATCAATCAATTTGAGAAACTCAGTACATAAATAAATTGTAAAGGTTGTTACCTTCAGATTTTTATGTTTTCAGCTAGAGTTAAATTGATTTACAAATTAAATGGTCAATAGCTCAAGTCATATTATGCAGAAGTACAGGAACAATATAAGATGTTGTGTTTTTTTAAGCTTAAACATAAAAATAAGTTAGAAATAGTAAGTGCGAAGTTTTATTACAAAATTTAACCACTAGGACCACTCATGCGCAGCTTTATTTGGTAAACCATCCATACATGTAAAGTATATGACATCCTAATCATTTTTTGTATTTTCTTTTTGATTTTATTTTGATTATTAGTTTTCTATAGTAACTAAAAATATAATTCTAAAAATTAAGGTTAAAATGTGAAAGTAATAATAATTATAAAAAAAAAACGGCTATGAAGTTATGAAATGTACAGTGTTCAAAATAAAAAAAAATATCACCCTACATAACTATAGTTCAAATTTTCACAAACTAAGTGTCACTTTTAAAAGTACAAACGGATGACTTCCTGACCTCAAATGTGCTAATCATTCATAAAGTTATGAAATCAGTTATGAAATCAGTCTCAAAAACGTTTTTGCTCTGATTAAATATACACCTTTTTTTTCCGATGGATTTAGATTCTTGACTATCAAAGTATTGGAGGGGGGTTGCATCAATCTGAAAACTAAGGTCTTATTAATTTATTTAAGAAAAACAATTGAAAGTTTAAGCCCTTTAATGTTAATTTCACCACTTGTTGCCTAATTTTGGGAACTTTTTAGTGGCTCAAAAATTAGCCTATTTGAAATCAGCCCTTAGAATCATTAAGATTGGCACTTAATTAATGAAAATCAAATCATTACAAAAAAAAAAATTTTAAATTATATCTTTTTATTTTACACATTATACAAAGTGTGTTTAATTTTTGATAAAACGAAAATGTCTTAATCTCTCTCTGTCTTGCTATTCAAATGTTATTTGTATTACTATTATAATTACATTTTATTTTAGAAACATAGCAGTTTTTGTGGACTAGTAAATGACATTTCAAAGCCAAATTTTATATCTTTGTGTTATTGCTAATTTTAACCATATGATTATGTCCTCATATATTTTTAATTTAATGGATCAGTTTTGTTAGTTATTAAATAAAACAGTGTTGTTATATCCTGGGGTATATAATTCAGCTTCTATTCCATATTCCTATTTAAATTATGACATTACTAATGATTTCTATTTAGAAAGTAATGGGATTTTCTCCTAATTGTTTTCTGAGAGCAACAAATGCTTATGAGTACTTTTACAAATATGTTTTAATAAGTAATTCTCATCTTTGTTCTTATATGATAGAATCTTTATAAAAAAGGCATTTTTAAATTTTATTTGTTATTCTAAAGAAGATAAAAATTAAACTACTCTATATTTAACTTATTAAGTTGGCTCAAATAATTTTTATGCTGAATTTTTTAATAATTGAAAGATGTCTCTAAGGATTTATTTTATTGGTCAGCTTAAGATATTTCATAATAATGCAGACATTTTTGTACATATAATAACATGGAAATAAACATTTATCTTTTTTTAATCTAACAAATTAGTTTTTTTGGTATTAGGTTTAAATGTTTATTATTTATTTAAGAAAAAACTATACTCCTTTATAGGACTATACTCCTTTATAACTCCTTTATAGCTGATTCTGCAATGATTTTTCTGTTTTGTTATGATGCAAAGCACTAGATACAGTGCACTAGTAGTGTGATACAGTGCATTAGTTGTGTATAAAATATAATATTTTATTGCTGTATATTTCCTATTTTGCATGTATGTTCAATAATTTCATTATGATATTAAAATGTAAGAATAAATGTACAAAGTTTTTTTAAAGTTGTTTGAAATAAAATTCCCATAAATGTTATCACTGTTATCATAATGCTTATTAGCTAAGCTATTTTCTGAGAGATCCTTAGTATAAATTCCCTATACCACCAATACAGTTAATTGGTTTGTACAAGGTATAAATTGTGTTCTACTGTGTTTGGTATAAACATTGACAAGTAAGGAAAGATTTGTCAAAGAATTTTGTGTTTGTTTTAAAATCTAGCTTCTTATATTTTCCTATTTTGTCTCATGGTCTAGGTACGAAGTCAACATTATGACTTGGTTCTAAATGGTCAAGAAATAGGGGGTGGATCTATACGTGTACATAATGCCCCACTTCAGAAGTATATACTTGAAGATATACTAGGAGTAAATATGTCTTTTCCTTTTAGAAAAAAATTATTGAACGAAATTTTTTCTCAATTTTTATTTATCATTGATTAATTGTAGTTAAAAATGTTTTTACCTTACTTATTCCTTAAGAATACTGATTAGTTTTTTTCTCACCGCACAAATGAAGTTTTTCAATTCAGCAGCATTATGGCTTTACAGTTATAAAAACATGTAAAACAATTTTAAGACTTATTCTTGATAATTTATGCTGTTTTTCTGTTACTATTTCAATTTTTTACACTGAAATCCATTTTTTTTCCTTTTCATTTTTATACGCTGACTTGGTCAGCTGCAGAACAATAAAATAAGAAGACTAATTTATACAATTATGACGTTTTCTTTTTTTTTTTTTCAAGTTTAGGCCGCATTTTAACACACAATGCAAGTTTTTCATTTCAGCAACTTTATGGCTTTATAGTTAGGAAAACATGTAAAACTATTTACTGTTTTTAAAACTTATTCTTGATAATTTATGCAGTTTTTCTATTACTATCGCAATTTAGTACTCTGAAATTCTTTTTTTTCTCTTTTTTTTTTCATTTTTATACACTAATTTGGTCAATGTCAGAACAATAAGATACAGGCAGACCAATTCAGTTTAACTGTAAAATGAAATGTACAGTATAATTTCAAATTTTTATGTGCTAAAAAATATTTAGTGATAAAAAGTGTCAGTATTTAAGGTTTTGACAAACAGAAAAAAACAATTATGTTCAACTTTTTTTTCTCCATCAAGAGACATTCTTGAGTCAACCATAAAGAAATTCTTTAAATGAATTTTATGCACAAAATTTTTCAAGATCCCTCTGTTAGTGCAACAGCTATAAGACTCTAGTTCAAAATATGTTTATCAGTTTAAAAAACAGTTTTTGATGATACTACCAGCAAAATTGTAAAAGACCAGAAAATTCATCTGACTCTATTTGTCTGAAAATATTGTTTCTTATTAACTCGTTTCTTTCATAGTTCGCATTAAAAATTATTGTAGTTCGTTTTATCGCATTAAGATCTGAGATCTGTAGTCTCTCGAAAATAGAGTTTCTTTCATTAACCGATAAAGAGTTGTGATCACATAGTCAGTAAGAGTACTTTTCCTTAATTTTTTAAAAGAGGGTACATTGTTAAATTATTATTATTATTATAGTATGATTGCTTTTTAAATATAAGCAGTAACTGCATTATTTTTATAATCTTTTCTCTTTTTTTTTTACCTCTACAATACATTGAGATGTATATATGCAACAAATTGATTTAATTTTTTTTAACCTGTGTAGAAAATAATTTTTTATAGTTTAAATTGTAAAACAAAAATGATTAATTCCATAGTTATTTAAAAAATTCCTGTTAATGCTGAATTGATTTGCAAAACACCTGCATATCATATGGATAAATATATGAAATGATGCTCGTGTTTTGAAGACTTAGTTAATAAAACGCATTTTTTATGCAAGTTATCTGTATGATGGCTTACTGTTTTATGTCTCGTGAATCTCATTATTTTTCCATTATTTTGTCAGGAAAATTCTGCTGAACTGCAACATATGCTCGATGCTTTGAGTTTTGGTTGCCCTCCTCATGGTGGTATTGCTTTAGGTAATAGTTGTAACTTCATTTTATACTTAATGCATAAATTTTATTATTAACTCGAATTGATTGTTTAACTATACTAAACAGCTTCACTCGCCAACCCCTGTGTTGGTCTCTCATTTATCTTTGTTTGTTTTTTTTACTTACTATTCAAGAAATATCTATAAATAATTTTGTTTAAAAAATATATAATTATCATACTTTTATGTTAGAATATTTTGTTAAAATATTAATCATAACAAAATGAAAAAAAAATCTAAATACAGTGGAATGGAAGTAAACTGCTATTTGAAAAGAAACTTCAATATATTTTAAAACAGGATGACAAAAATCTATTATGTAACAAGAAGTAGCCATTCCCATCAGTGTCCCCTCAGCTAAAAAAAAAAAATTCTGTAACATCCTTATGGTTAAAATAGCATTAAATGTACAGATTTTTGAATCAATCTATTGTGTGAAATCACTTTATTGTTGAAGATGATGTTTGCATAGACTGACAAAAGACAACAAAATGATTAATGTCATGTGAAGTTCTCTAAAAATCCTTAACTTATAGATACCAAAAACACCATAATTGCTTACACACTTGGTTAGGATAATAAAAAATCACATTTGTTTGAGATCATGTGTATTTACATGTGTTGATCTGCACCCTTTTCACATATCTAAAGTACACTGTTTTATCACAGTTTTAATCTGTTGAAGATAATAATATATAATTAATCAAAATAAATTAATTAATCTTATGATGTTGAAGAGTTCAATTACAGTTGAAAAGTTAAAAGCAATCTTAACACTTCTACAACATGTTTGATAGGTATTTCAAATTAATATTTGATTACTTAACACTTTTATTAAACTATGTTAAAGCCACATTGTTAAAAATTTTATTTTCTCAATGTTGAGATATAGCTGGTTAGCAGCTTAATTGGATAACTTAACTTGTCCAATCTTAAGTGTATTTTCTCTCATAATTTATGTAAGTTTAATGCAGAGCCACCATTGGTGAACTGATTTTAGTCTGTGAGAATATAGATTACTATTTATAAGGTTTGCTATATTTTCTTTTAAAAAATTAAAATATATGTTCTAAGGAAGATGATAAAAAATATTCAACATCATTCAAATTTATTAAAAATTGTTTTAGAATTAAGTTTTTAATAAGTTTAAATATCTTGAAATTGAATTGATATTTGGACCAATGAGAATACGCATATTTACGTTTAAAAATATCTGTGAAGATAATATGGCTTTATTAAAGCTTAATTTGAAATTAAAACTGCCTGGGAAACTGTCTGATCTGGAAAGCATGTTTCTAAAATTAATGTTATCACGCTCTATTAAAAGCTTTTTTATTTAAATGTTGACAAATTATTCTATATCTTTATTTTTAGGAATTGATAGAATATTAGCCATTATGTGTGGTTGCAGATCTATTGTTGATGTAATAGCTTTTCCAAAATCATTAGATGGTAAAGATCTAATGTCTGGGGCCCCTTGTCCAATTTCTTATGACGATAAAATGCTGTACCATATAGAACCAGTAATACCTGATAATAAAAAGTAATACACTAAATTTTTGTACTGATTTATTCCTTTATTAAATAATTTTGTTTTGTCAGCGTTAGTATTATTTTATATGTGCAGTGAAGTTATTTTTTTAAGCATAAACCAATTTGGCAAGCAATAAGCTTTAATTTCCTTATAATTGATAGATTNTTTTTCGTTTTTTTTTTTTTTTTTTATACTTTCCTATAAAATTTTTAAATATTATTAAATATAATAAAATAACATTTAAATCCTTTCATTAATGCTTTACTCTTAAATCTTTCAACTATACATGCTGGGGAGAGAAGTCTCTAATAGAATTCGGAACTAATCTACTCATTTAGTTATCCAAATTCCTTGTTGGATAATAGAGCTATTTTCAATTTCATAACTTTTTTAATCTAATTGAAAAAGATTGAAAAAAAGTGGTTTAAGAATTATAACATTTCTGGCTTGTGTTGGGAGTAGTAAAATATCTTTGACTACTGAAACATATTAACAGTTATTGAGTAATTGTGATGGTTAGTTTACATTTAAGAATATTAAAAGCTTTAAAATTTTAACTTTTACTTTACTTTTTGAAAATTTACAGTTGTACATAATTTTTTACATGTTAGTGCATATGTTATAACTGTAAATAAAATAAGGTAGTCACATTTATATCACTCATCTAAAAATTTTAAAAATGAAGTGGTTTTTCTAGCAGTTTTTTCCCTTTTTTTTAAAATAAGTTACAGGACTATTTTGAGCCTAATTACAGCCAATTTATTTGGTTTCCAGCAGAAAATACTTAAATTTATTTAATATTGCGTGAATCTTGTATAAGCAAGTCAGAAGAAACATTTAAAGTTATTTTCCATTTCGTATCATAATTTACCAAGCATATTTTATCCTTGAACAAAAACAAAGGATACTTTTTTCAAATGTCGTTGTTTCTATTTTATTATGTTACTTTTTTGTCCAGTGTATAGTGTTATTATTTTTCCGTATCCTGTTTATGATTTTTGGCAATTTGAAATTTTTCTTACTTTTAATAAGTTTGTGGTTTCAAATTTAGACTTAGTACGTATGAATATACATATAATGATTTAAGTTTTAAAAAAATATATATATTTAATTTCCTTCACATTTAGTACAAAAATTATAAACTCAATAAAAAGTAATAATTTTTTTTGTATCTGTTAATAAATTTAATAAGCAGGCTTTCTCTGTAAGTTAAGTTTCGATACAATACAGTTGTTGCATCGAAATATAATTTTTTTAATCACAAAAAAATTTCTATTCAATTTTACTAAAAATACTTAACCTTACTGATATCCGCTTTTTCTTAATCTTTGATTTGAATAAATGTTACTGCAAAAGTTCTTTGAAATACCTTTTTAATTGTAAAAGGAATGTATAGTAATATTTTATAACATCATCATTCGACCTCGTCCCTGTTGCTTCTTTTTCATTTCTGCATAAACTTGGGCTTCTTCTTTAAGGGCAGTTCTTTTCTTTTCAAAATCTTCATCATCGCTAGATTCTTCTTCTTCTACAATAAGAAAAAGAAAAAATACATTTTAATTTCTGTGAAAAATGCACATAGTTTTGGCAATTAGCTGTGTAATTTTAGATTAAAGATTAGAATTTAACTATTTATTTAAAAACATTTGATTAGTTATTATATTTACTAGCTAATAATTATGTTAATATTATGTAGCAACTTATAAAATTCTTACCTATTAAAATTACTTAGGTTACTAAGTTTCATTATTGTTTTCTTTGTGACATAAAAAATAAATTAATAATGTAATAAGTTTGTTTATTATGGATTGTGCACAAGTTATAGTTAAGTTGTTTTGATCTAAACGTAATGCACTAAGCAGTTTTTTTAAACATCTTATTGAATTATTTTTAATTCCACTGGAAATGTGCACATACAGCAGCCTAATAAATAATGATAAAAAAATAACTAGCATAAAATATCAGGAAATGAGGAATAAAAATAAAATATTTATAAAACATACAACTTCTTTACAAAGGAGATTTTCAGGAATTAATGTAAAGTTTTTGAAACTCACTGTTAAATAACAGAAACATGTGAAGATTGTTTTGATGCAATATTATAAAAACTGAAACATTAAAGCCCCAGTTAATCCAAAGTCAATTAGGATGGGAAATAAATTTTTTTATGTTTTTAAGAAAGTAGAAAAGCCTATGAGATTTTTAAAATATTTATGCGAATTGTAATTTTTTGTTAATCACATATATTTAGGACATGCTTTAACAATATGAACACTTTATAGTTTGTGTGTTATTTGTAAGTAAACTAACTGCAAACTTCACAATATTTAAAATTTTTTTTGAATGTTTAGGATTGTTTTTTTTTATATATAAATAAAAATAATTAAAATTAGATTGAATGATTAAAATTAATAAATCATTTACCTGTTGCCTTCAATTTTCTAGCTGCTCCCGCAGAGGGCACTAGTTTTGGAGGCTCAATTTTTTGTAGGAACTAATAGGAAAGAACTTGATTAGTAATCACTGTTCATAATATTTGTTTCTTTAATATAAATTGTTAAACAACATTTAAATCAATACCATTATTAAATGAAAAGCTATTACCCCAAAATTCTTGCTTTTTACAATATTAAAAAAAGTAATGTAATACTAATCAAATACTATTAAAATATCAGCATTATGTAAAAAAAAAATTATAGTATGATTATCGTGTCTTTTGTAAACATATTTTCTTTATAGAAATGTTATGGTCAAAATAATTTTAAATCAAACATTAAAGTATGCATTATACTAAGTCTTTATCTGTTTGAAAAATCTCTAAAATTTCATAAATAGATTTTCTGCTGAATTTGCTTAAAAAATATTTGTCATCTTTTTATTTGAGATATTACATCATTATATTTTCCTTAAAAATTGTTGAGCAACTTATATTTTAAAAAAAGATATACTTTTTTATAATTATAGTTTTTATTACTATATGTAAATAACTGAAAAAAGTTAAGATTTAATAAATATCTGTTGTTAATCTCAAAAACAAATTTCCATCTTATCCAAATTATTTTTCTTGAGATCATTTTAAAAATGCATAATAACATCTGCAATTGAATTTAGTGAAAGAATTTATATATACTTGTTCATCCTTTAATTTAGCTTTGAGTTCCTCTAAATCTTGATCTTTCAATGTATCAGAAATTCTCTCCAAGTATTGTTCAATTTTCGAAACTATGACTATGGCTTTTGCATCTGGAGCTGTTTCCTCTTCATTACTCTATAATGATATCATGTTTTTTCTTAAATCTTCTCATAAAACATATTTATAATGTAATGTTTTTAGTGTTTGTGTGTATTTTGTATTTTATTACAATTATCTAAGCAAACTTAAATGCAAATTAGTGTTAAAATAAATTCATTCATCTTAATAAATATTTTTTATCCCTCTAATACAAAAAATAAAATAAAAGTTTACATGTCTATAAAACAATTGTGAAATTATTGCAATAGGATTCATAATCGGTGGTTTCTTTTCCCTATAACTGAACATTTGTCTAATAGATGTTAACATAAGGCTTTAACATCTTTAAAAATGATCTCTAATTTTACCAATATTTTCACATAAATATATTAGTATTTTTAACTGCTTTGTATTAGTTTTTTTTTGGAGAAAAAAAATGCAAAATAATTTTATAATTTGTTTTGTTTATTCTGTAATATTTTTTAAATTTATTAACAACCACTTACATTACAAAATCATTTCATAGTATTTTTCTGTTCTATTATACTTTTTTTATTTTTTATCAACTACATAATTCTTCAAGTGTCTTAAAGCTAAAATATATTTCTTTATTTATGTACTAAGTTCACAGTATAAAATGTTATTCTTAACTAAAATTTGAAATTTCCAAATGTCATAAGAGGTTAAGTTGAATTTTTAATTTTTTACAACCGAAAAAAGAATCATTTTGATCAACTGTTCACTATACTGTGTTTGCTTAAATAATCTCCAGAGGGGATGGGTCCAAATAATTTAAAATATTGTCTTTTCATATAGCTACTTACAGAAGAATTAATTGAAATTCCACTTTTTCAAAATATCTTAAAAAAAAATATCTGTATTGCATCATTTCCTGTTTCAATGTCATATCAGTAGTGTAACGTGCAAAACACCTATCCAGTCTGGTCTTAGCATTCAACATAAAAATGCTTACACAAAACTTGACAAACTTAAGATATTTTCTTTTCCTAGATTATTTTCTTTTCCTATGCCAAATAGATAAAAACAAATCATTCTGACAATTCCTGCTATGCTTAGGATAATAATTGTTGAAACAATTATTAGACATATTTATTAGGTACAATAATGATATGCCAATTCAAAATAACTCTGGAGTAATTAAGGAGGCAGAAAAGAAATATAAAAATACATACTTAATAGATTATGAGTCAAATGATTTAATTATAGGGTACCACTGATTTAAGTTTAGTTATCTAGAATTAAATTAATTATTTTACTAAACTTAGCATTTTTTTTAAAACATCACTTTTTATAATATTTTTCTCAATTATTTTTTTACATTTTATTTTATTATTTTTTTATTTGTTTACATTTTTGCTTTAAGAAACGTACTATACTTACTACCTCTTTCAAATACTTTTCCATGAGTTGAAGCTGTTGCCATAAGCCAGATTTTATATCTGCATACAAAGTTTTTATTCTCTCAAGTTCAGCCTCAGCCATTTCTCTCCTCTTCAATTGTTCTTCCTGTTTAGATTCTGCTTCTTTTAGTCTTTGTTCTAAAACTCTAAATTTAAAAGGAGAAATTATTAATGTATGAGAATTTTATTAGCTATTTTATTATTCATTGTTTTGTGTTTGTGAAAGACAGTAGAACACTGATTATTTGACGCTCTTGGTTTTCCAATACCTCTCCAGATGCATAACCAAACATATCTCAGGAAATTAATTAATTCAAAATATTTTTAACCTGTATATTGTGATTTTTCAGAATCGTAAATAATACTGATTGAATGTTATTCAAAATCTCTTGAAAACTAAATAAAGATGTGTGATTCATATATATTGCGTGAATATAGATTGAGATTCAAAATAATTCTTGTATATGAATTGATATTTGATTCATCAAACGTGTAAAAACAAATCATAATGACGATTTTGTACATTTCAATGTTGCGTTAAAAAGAAACTGTTTATTTATATGAGTCGTTGCATTATGAAGCTACCATTTCAAATACTGTTGTGTAACTTGTTTTATAATGTTTTTATTGTTGTTTCTTATGCCACACTAACTGTTTAATTAGACTTAATTAAAAATCTAATAAGTTCTAGTGTTAGCTTCTATTAACTGACATAGTCTTTACTCTAACTATTTGTGTATGCATTTATTTCTAGGGAATTACGCCTGCCGAAAATTTCCAATGTTAAGCTGTTAAACTGAAAAAATGTTAAGCTGAAATTAAAGAGCATGTTTGAAAACCTTGGATAGAGTATAAATTAGGCCCCAGATCTGCCCCTAGNATTTTTAAAAAAAATACTTAAAATAAAAGAATAATAATTTTAAAATTGAATAAATAAATAGTTATCAACTTTTTGGAAAAGAGAAAATTAAGGACAAAATTCTGTCCTACCAGCTGAGATTAAACCCTGGATCTCTCTGGCAAAAGTGGAACAGCCTAATTGTTATACCGCGAATACATATCAGCTTAAAGGTTTCGTTAGTTTAAAAGTAAATAACCTGGTGGCTAATTTGTACTCTATCCAAGGTTTTCAATAATACTCTTTAATTTAAGCACAACTTTGTTTTAATATGAATTTTTAAGAAGTGTACTTCCCTAGTAAGTTAAAAATTCAAACTGTCATGTATCTGACATGAATTTAAAAGAATGAGCATAAAGGTAGCATTTAAGCTATTGAATAAACAATGCGCTTCTTACAAAATATTGAAGCCAAATATTTTCTGCTGAACATTCTTGCTTAGAAAAAAATTCTATCCTATTTTTCATGAAAATATAAAATTGAATTGAACAATTTTGAATCCTTTTTAACATTTAAACATGAGACGTGCAAGAATTATATATGACGTATAAAAATTCCCTAAATACTTACACTTGAGGTGTAGACAACTTTGCACCTCGTAAACTCTCATTTTTTATTCGAAGCTCTGCAGCTTCGTCTTTCAAATCATTTAACCTCTGCTCTGCACTTGCTAATAGTTGTGATAGCTCTTCTTCTGTTGCTTTTTGGGAAATAAATCTTGCTTCTGCATCCTAAAAAAAAATTCCACATAACTGAAAGAAAATTGATTTAGATTTTTCTTATAATTTATTTTATGAAGTGAAAAGATTAGTTATTTGTTGAAAAAATTGCTTTTGAAGAAAAGCTTGATATTTATAGAGGTAGTAGCACTGTTGTACAATAGTTTCTGGAAAGTTTAATTTTATTCAACAAATTAATGAAGTAAATAAAAAATGAGTTATGAAGTAAGTAAAAAAAAAATAATAGAACATTTGTGTATTTATATACAATATAATATCTATGTGTCTTGTATAAAATATTTCTTTTAACCCTTTAACAAAATACAATTCTGGGTGTACATTTTTTTTTGGTACAATAGACTGATTTTTTCACAAGTTATTTAAAAGAATTACTGCTTTACTATCAAAGGGTTAAAGCTAAAGTCATAACTACTATACTGTTGTTTTATTCTAAAAACCTTCTGATAAATAAGTCATAAAGGCAGCCTACATTAATATCAGAAATTCCTATGGCTTCTTTTATCTTCTCAAATGCCTTATGAAGATTTTCCAGTTCAGATTCTTGACTAGCTCTTAATTTTCGCCATTCTTCAGCAGCTTCTGATTCTCTAAGTTCCATTGATTGCATCTGAAAATTACAATAATTGAAATTAAAAAATGTACCCAGTTAGTATAATAAACTAACGTTTTCAATTAATTAAAAATTAAATAATATACCAAAAATAAATATATGTAAGTTTAGAATATGATATCTGTCATTTGCTGACATAATTTTCTCATATAAACATTTTCTCAAACTAAAAATAGGAAAGATTTTTGAAATTTTATTTTGGGAAAGCTTCTAGATCTATATAACACTTTTTCAAAATTAGAAAAACTAGGGGTAAAGAATTTAAACAAGTTGATAGTTATCACAATGATGTATCACAAAATATACCAGAAATTATAGGTTGTCTTTTATAACGGTTGTTAAAGGAAAATTAAATTTTAAATTTACTTCAGTGGTGATTTGTTTTGGTTTCAAAGCTTTGCTGTATTCGCTGACTATGCGTTCTTTTTCTTGTCTGGCTTTTAAAGCTTCAGCTTCTGCTTTTGTCAGTTCTTTTCGAGCCATCTCTCGTCTTTCATGAGCCTTTTCTTCACTTGCCATGAGTTTGTTGAGATCCTCTTTCTGCTCTCGAGATTTTTCTTCGAGTTCTTCAAGTAAGGTAGGGTAAACTAATAGTTCCTATGGGAGACAAATTTTAAAATAAAATTGTTTGTCATTTATAAATGAAAAAAAGAAAATCTAATTCGTTAAAAAAATGAAAAGGTGATTTCAGTTCATTTTTTTATGAAATTAAACTCATTCATTGAAAGTTAGAAATATTTTACAATGTGCATTTGACTTTTTGAGAACACCCTCAAAACAATAACATCTTCAGTTGATACATGTGACCCAAATTAAGTGCAAAAAAGAAACTGAAGTAAAATTTAAAAACTATTTGGCTATATCAGTGTTTCAAACAACAGCTATGAAATAATTACCATAAAAATTATTTTCATAACAATAAAAAAAAATCAGTACAAGCCACTCATTACAAGAAATAAGGCTAAGATGCCTGCCTGATGTTTTTTTTCTTCCTTGCTTGGTTTGTAATCAATTTTTAGACGTTTAATTCAGTGTTCATATCAAATCTCTCAGTTAATGTTTAATTTTATTTTAGATAATTATGTAAGAATTTTCAAGAAATGGATAAGGCATACTTTGCACTATGTAGACTAATAGAATAAAGCAAAAAACGATATGAATAAAGCACAAATAAAATTACAGAAATGGATATTCGTAAGTCAATTTCGTACTTTTAATTGTGCTTTATTCATTGCATTGTGCTTTACTATATTTAGTTGAGACAAATTTTCTGTATTCTCTAAGCATGCTCATGTATGAAATTTTCAAATTATTTTATGCATAAATTTTTGAGAATTAGACTTATGATATAAAGGTTAAAGTCAAAATAGCATTACTTTCCTTAGTTAATTGAACAAAATATTTTATTACTCAAGAATATTTAGAGAAGACCCACTCTTTGTAATTGCTCCCGTATTGCTTTGTATTTTGACTGTATAATTTGGCATTCTATTAAATTCTTTTCAACCTTTTGATAGTCGTTCTCCATCTCTCGAACTCTCTGCAAATATAAAAATAAAATTAACACAAATGTTTCAACATTAAGTTAATTAATATGTATCTAAAACAAATAAAACATATTTGTCTTAGTTGTTTTATGATCTCTTAAAAAGTGCTTATTCAATTACTTATAAATGTTTAAATAGTAGTAAATCAATAAGATTAAATCAAAAGAATTTTGATATTCTTTAAAAATTGGAAATCTAGAAATTAATGTTTTTTATTTAATTAGTTTGGCAAACATTTTGACAAAAAAAATCAACAAAGACATAACATAAAACAAAAAATTTAAGCAAGGGGTGCCTCTTCAAGCAGTGGTTCTCAAAGGTGTTCCATGGAACCCAAGAGTTTCTTGGGTAGGTCACAGTTGTTCCATGAGTTAAAACTTTTTTATAACCAGTTATTATTTTTGAAACCTGCAAATGCAATAAATATTTTTTTTTAATATTTATGTTATTTTTATAAAATTTTGTGAATTAAGTAAAATGCCTGTAAGAAAGAAAAAGCAAATTTAAAAATAATTTTTTTTTCAATAAGAATAAATTGAATGAATTACTAAAATGATAAAGTCTCAAAAAAGAAGTACTGATGGTATTCTTTAATTTCTCATCGAATTTTAAAATTTAAAATGAAGTAACCAATTTCAAATATAAAGAATTATGTTTGATTTACGTATACGTCAGTAACTATTAGACTAAACGTTGCTGCAGACTTGCAAATTTAACTGCCGAGCATGAAACCAAATTTTAAGACAGTTATTTTAATTCAACTTAGTTTTTAGCATGTTCACATCTGCTGATGAAAGTTTTTTAAATGTCACGTTTCCGTTAAAATGAGTTCGAACGCTTAGGGTTCCATAACTGAAATTTTTTTTTGAATCGTTGCGTCAAAGGACTGCGTAAACTATAACGTTGATATAGTTTATGAAGTTCTAAGACAATAAATTATAACAATAAGTAATAAAGGACTACATAAATATTAATTTAAACAAAAATATTTTTTTTAAGGAAAATTGTACTAAATTGCACTGCTATAAAATATAAAAAAGAAAAACCTGTTACTAATTTGATGTTATTTATTCGTATAAGATTTTTAAACGACTACAATCTATTCTAAAATTGCATTATGTAGCATTTTGGCAACAAAAAATTATAAGAAAATAAATTATATTTTAAATATCTATGCATATATACTGTACTTTAAAAGGCAAAAATTGATGACTACTCAGTAATTTATGCCTTGAATTTCTATACATCAAGGGGCTTCGTCGTGTACTTATGGGGAGGAAAAAATATAAACTAAAATATCTGTAATATATTTGTTTAAAGTCTAATTTTTTACTCCTTCTATGTGGATCCATGATATCAATTAGACCTGTACGGAACCTTTGCTATAAACTTCTTCACAACATCCTTTGACTATTTTTTTTTTTTTTTTTAGGAACCTTAAGATAATGGACNCTATTTTTTTTTTTTTTTGTAGGAACCTTAAGATAATGGACCATTTATTCGAATCCTGTTAAATTTTCACCTAGTTTATAAAAATCGATTTGATGATTTTTTTTCCTTTCTTCCAACTAAATTTGCACAGATAGCATAAAATTTATTAAATTATTATTTTGATTTTATTTTCAAACATTGAACAATCGTTAAATGTTTAAGAGGTATAGAAATGTAAAGAATTTGAGATTTAAGATAAACCCAATTGAATAACCATGTAAAAATGTTTAAGAATATCCTATTTTTATTTTTTATGATTTCTATGAATGGAAAATGAGTAAAACGCTGTCTTTAGGAGCCATGCCTTGCATTTATCTATATGATTAAAACAGAAAACAATATTTTTTAATTTACAACACTAAATACTTTTTTTGAAAAAGAAATTGTAATTATTAAGAAAGAAAATAATTTTTTGGATAACACTGGCAAATAGTGTTTATTCAAAAGCAAGAAATGTAAGGCAGTTCTCTACCTGAAAATTGTCAACAAAAAAAAGCACAACATAATATTTTAATTCACAAATGGCAATAAAAGGAGATATGTTAAAAGAAATTTTTTGACTACAAATAAATTAGTTGGAAAATTAACTAAAAAACATTATTGATAAACCGGAAATTCACAACGATTTTAAGAATTACACAAGATAAAATGTATTTAAGAAGTACAGTTAAATAACTATCAACTTACTCGTTCTGTTTCTGATTCAGCACGTTCAAGCTCAAATTCATTGTACATATTCCAAGCTATATCTCTCGCCTCCTTTTTGTATTTTGCTAATTCTTTTTCCTTCATTTTTATCTCATATGTTAAAGCGTTACTTTTTTTTATAAGATCCAACACTTTCCCGTCCAGAATTTCTACAGCTTCCTTAAATAAAGGTTATTTTAGAAAATACAGTTAAAATTAGCAGCAATAATAATTTAATTATCTTAAGCAATGAAAAGCATTATTTGTTACATAATCGAAATTATGATTCCAATAAATTAAATCCTCATACCATTCTTGAAATTTTGTTTTTTTATTCATAAATTATATATTTTTGTGCAAAAGGACTTTTCTGAAATGTTAACAATAAAGTGTATAAAAACTTTTTAATTCTATCCTCTTATTGCAATATATATTGGAATAAGACCTTACCGGACCTGTTTTTCTTGCGAGAATTCCAATTTCTCGTGAATGTCTCCTAAAAGATTCTGCAATGACATCCTCATCGCCCTAAAATTTAAAAAGAAAAAAAAAAGAGAGAAAGAAACAACATTAGAATTTTGTTCTGCTCTAGAGTATTTAAGCAACAGAGAAAATAACTACAATGAAGAAGTTGTGTTCTATTGTAACTTCTTGCATTTCATAAAACACTAAAAAATATTGTTAATTTAAGCTTACTTAATAGATAAATGAAAAAAATGAATATATACCTCGTTAGTTTTAAAAGAATAATGTTCGAATTAATTTGAGCAACATTAAATTTGATTGTTATGCTTTTTCGTATACTAAAAATAAAAAATATCTTTTTTTTACTATAAAAGGCAGACTTTGAAAGATAAGGAGTTAAAGAGGCTCTGGTTTTTATATCAAGTTTTATGTGTACTATTTATTTTATGTCTAGCGTAATGTTATACTATTTTATGTGAGTAGTATTTCAAAAAGTAATTTTCTCTATTTATAAAAATAGGAGGAAAATTTGTAGTTTATAAAAATAGTTAAAGGCATTCTAAAAAACAATCTCTGTGCATGTTTTTTTTTTTTTTTCTCAAAAAGAAAAACTAACAAAAAATGATTAATTTATAAATAACTTGAAAGCTTTTTTCTATAATTTAAACTGAAAATCATGAAAAAATAAACATTTAAAGATATGTTTTTTTTTTTTAAAAAGCGAATATTTGTTTTAAAAAATTTATTAATATGTCCCCTAAAAAAGATACTCATAAAAATTTTACCAGTTGAGAATAATCCTAACCGAGTAAATATTTGTATAATAGTAATCATAATGATACTTATAAACACAGATAATTTTACTAGAGTGTAATAATTATTTAAACAGTGAATTAGTGTTTTTCAAAATGGATTATGTATAAAAAAAGGAGTGTTTGTAGGGATGGCGGCTTATTTTATCAAAGAGGGCTCATCTATTGGGTGAAAGGGGCAGGTAGCATTAAAAAAAAAAAACGCTTAGGGAGAACATTGTATGCATATATATATATATATATATATTACTACTTACATTTTTAAAATTTCTACCCTTTTCAAACATTTTACGAATGTCTCGAAAATTCTCTCCATGAATTGTTGAACAAGAACGAAAGGAATTATAAAGTTAAAAGCGTTCTGCTTTGGAATCGAGGATTTATTTCCATCAAGTTTCACGATTATTTACACAGTACTGGCAATGCGAAAAAAATATATAACAAGGTTTCATAATTAATAATAAAACAGATGAAAACTGAGGACCAAATTGATAGACGCCTGAGTAAATTTTTCAGTTGGAATGATCTGATATACCACAAAATGCATTTTTTAAATTTCCAACAACGTCATCTGTTCACGAAAATATTATTACTAATTATTGTGTAAATATGTAAAAAAAAAAAAATCGCTTCCTTAGCAGATTGCTGCAACTAACTTAAACAAAAAATAAATTACTTCTAGGCCTTTGTTTCGTCTAATCTGTAAATCTTGAACTTGTACTCTAAGTTTCTTAATTAACTCTTCATTATCTTTAATTTTCTTATTGCTTTCTTCTATTTCGGCTCTTTCTTCTGATTCTGAAATATATATCATAAGGCCTTGAAATAATTACTTTCTATACAACATTTTACGTTTCGGGCATTTCTTAATATACAACTCTTTATATTTACAAGTAAAAATATTTTTTGCATAAATTAGTTATAAGATTAGTTTAGTTACCTAATAGCTGAATTCTTTGTTTTAGATGTTGAACGTCTCCTTGCAATTTAAGAATTCTAGCTTCAGCTTCTTTCACAGCTTGAAGAGGGTCCTTTTCTGTTGGTTTCTCCTCTGCCATAACTAAATCAATTTTTATAATAATGAAACCATTTTTGTTAACTAGTTAATAGAGCATTAAATCAAGGCAATTTCTTGTGTTTTTATTCAAAATAGTTGATTAGTGTTTTTGCTCCGAATACTGTACTTCGTAAGTTAAAATTACTTTTCAAATGTTTTACAACTAAATTATTAAATACTCCGTAGAAAAATGCAGGAAGATTTTGTTCCGAAATAAACGTTTAAGTCAATAGTTAAAAGAACATTATAAGATTGTCCCAATTATAGAATCGTTTGCTCAAAATGTTATTATTTAATTTTAATCATTTTGATATTAGCCTTACCGTCAAATAGGCTAATTACTCGGATATTTACAAAATATCGAAATGAAACTTTTCTAGTTTTTTTATTTGTCGCATAAAGAACACATATGGTTCAAAACTTAGCTTTCTGGCTTCATGGGAAGTATGAGAATTAGTGATAAGTGAATGAAAGCTTAGCCTATGATAATATTGCGCTTGTAGATTGCTAATAGATAAAAATATCGCGGATATTGAAATTTTGTTTCACTTTTTGGATAAAATGCTTGATTTGGTTTCACACAACATTTATTACCCCTTACGTCTATATATTAAAAATTTTGCTATAACAAATCTTTATAACTTTGTTTGAATTTTAGATAGTGTATTTCAACTTGGTTTCCTATTGTCCTTTTCACTAGTTGTTTCAGGATCATAAATTAGAGACGATTACCGTAAGAAAGGAAATTCTAATCTCATCTTGTATCACAAATGCCGGTTAATTTCAACTAAAAAGTTTGTCCCTTTATTTTAATTTAGAGCAAGGCAATATTGTTATCAATTATAGTCTATATGTGCTTAATGTGATGATTATATCTATACTAAGCTTTCCCAGTTTACTAAAATTATAAAATTGAAAAACTTAATTCTGGTTATATTTTGAAAAGTCCTACAGGATTTAATTGTGGTTTTTATATTTAAAAAAAAAATTAAATAAAGTTATAAAAGTAACTAGTAAAGTTTTTCAGCTTTTGAGTAATTAAATAATATTATTAAGAGACATTACTTCAATGTGCTTACCTGTATCAAAAGAAATATTTCATTTATGTAGATGATATGAAAGTTCCTATAAGCTATTTAGAATTGTTATTAAAAAAGGTTAATGAGGCATGAAGTCCTTTAATATGTATTATGTCTTATTTAATAACTTGCTTATATCTCGCATCTTCCTAACAAACGATCTAATTCTGGATTTAAGATTTTTTTTTTTGCCTTTGGCGATGGCGTGGAGACTGATGGTAGAAATAAAGAATCGTTGCTGTAGCAACCGTTGCAATCAAGAAACACAGCCAAGAACTTCAGCAGCAGAAATATATAATGGAAACTATCTATCCGATTTTCATTTAGTTTTTATTGAACGAGAAATATAACTATGGATGTACCGGGAAACCACCCGGCTAGATTTTCCTTAACCCGGTTATTACCCGTAAATCCGGCAATTTTACCGCGTATCCAGCGACTGATAACACTTGTTTACATCTATGCTCGAAGCAATCATATTCAGATTTAAAGCAACCTTAAAACTATTCAATAATAATAATAGTTGCAGTTTCGGAAATCTATAATCCAAGCATTCCTCCAGTTTCTTAATAATAATTAAAAGAAAAAGAAAAAAAAACTGAAATAACTGGTTTAGGCACGGAAAATTTGTTCTTGTGGGGATTTTTTATTTTAGGAAACATTGATGAAGTGAAATATGTTCGGTAGAGGAGCCCGCTATAGTGCAAATTCAGAAATCTAACACGGAGAACTATTTTAACTTTATTAATATGATAGTTAAATTAATACAAAATTAGAAATCAGGAATTGATATTTATTTTAAGTTAATAAAATCATCACGAATAAAATTCAAATATTAACTTACTAAATAAAATATTTTACGTGTGTAATGCTCTCACCCCCAAAAATATGCTTCAGCAAATGAGTAAATGCAATATGTTTTTAATAATTCGTATTTTTGTAAGTTTAAAATTTTATTGACGCTTCATGAACAAGTATATATATATATATTTTACAAATGGCACATTAATTATCATAATGCTATTACTAATTTAGATATTATTGAAGATTAATTTCTTAATAAAAGCATAAAGTAATGAAAATAAGTTATAACCAAGCTAATTTTTTTTTAACAAATGTTTGATAAAAAAAAATTTCAGAAGTACTCGTTTTAAAGGAAAATCTTTTTCCTAACAAACTTGTAAAGGAGGTAGGTTTAACCCCTTAACGATCGGTTAATTTTCAAGAAAAGTCATAAAAGTGCCTATTTTTTGGCTTTTGTATTTGTATTACGTATTTGATTAGTGCTGACATGTACTTTAAAATAAACTATCTACAATTACCTT